>NC_053433.1:64361585-64574354 GCF_007990345.1 Gossypium hirsutum
GTCGAAAGCATGGTGTGAGTTACTAAAACCGGGCTATGTCCCGAAGGCATTTGAACGAGGAGCTATATCCGGTTAAATCCCGAAGGTACGTGATTTGGTAATGAATGAGCTTGCTGTAAAATTCCAGCGAATACTCGAAAAACATCCCAATATGGGGATATGTTACGTATGTGTTGAATTATATCGAGCCCTTACAAATAAATGTTCGCTCAGTTAATAAACGAGCTATCGGTCTTCGGCTAAGTTAGTCTATTGTGTATGTGCATAAAGGTTGTTAATGTTGTGAAGCAAGTTTAATATCGATAAATTGCGTATTATGAAATATTCCGTTTAGCTAAATGTGTGATATTCTTTGTTTATGCTGGAATTCCTTGCTCAAACTTACTAAGCATAAATTGCTTACTCGTTACATTGCTCCTCTGTTTTATAGATTTTTGGTTCTCCAGCTATCGGACTCGGGATCTTGAAGTCGAAGTCGCCCACACTATCAAAGGCTCTTTTGGGTACTATTTTGGTTGAATTTTGTTATGGCATGTATAGGACTACCCATTGTTGTCTTTCGAGTACTTTATGAAATGTATAAGTATACAGCCATGCGAAAATGGCTTGTAGAAGTGGAGTATGGCATTAGACCATTCGTATTTATGAATGTATAGATGGTTTCATGATGTAACTATGTTGGAATGGACGTGTTGAGCAAATGATCAGCCACTAGAATGGCTAAGTATGATCATATGTGGGCTTATGTATGACAAGGCCCTAGTTGGTCCATGAAACCCCAAATTTGGTAAGGTTCACTTTGAAAACAGAAGCTGATAGCAGCAGTGGTGTGGATTGGAAAAATCACAAGAATTCGTAGGAGTGGAATTAAATAGTGAATAAATTATGTAATCGAACCTTGATGAATCTACTTTCATATGGAAGTAACGAAACAATTATAGGAACAGTACAGAAAGAGATATTCGGGTTCTTGTGGAACCGGGCCAGAACAGTTTCTGGATTCACTATTCCGCCTTTGGAAATTCACTATAAATTGACCAGAGATAATTAGGGGTCATACCATATATGTATGGATTCCTCTCTGAGTCTAGTTTCCATAGAAACAAACGGCATTAGTATTGAAGCTCTGTGCAGAGAGATATCCCAGTCGTAATGGGAAAAGGTCAGTGTAGTCGACCCCTGTAACATGGGAGACTTTGACTAATAAACTGTACGAATTGGCCCGACCAAAAATTCTAGAAAAAAATACATAGGTGGGGACATGAGTCTAGTTTCAGAGAAAAATCACAAAACTGATTTTCGAGTTGTGAAACTCAAGATATGATTTTTGAAGCGACTAGTACTCAGACTGGGCAGTGTCTGGAAAAATTTTCAAAGTTTGTTAACATCTCGTGTCCGACTCCGGTGTCGGTCTCGGGTTCGGGGTGTTACATTTTGAAGCGACTAGTACTCAGACTGGGCAGTGTCTGGAAAAATTTTCAAAGTTTGTTAACATCTCGTGTCCGACTCCGGTGTCGGTCTCGGGTTCGGGGTGTTACAAAAAGTGGATAATTTACAATTTTACCCCTAGTAGATAAATTACCGAAATACCCCTATGGTTAAATTGACCTAAATGCATGTTTGACTATTGTTATTTACTGCATGCCATGTTGTTATTATCTGATGCATGGGATTGGGATATTGACGGAAGAAGTACTGAAAGTGGCTTGTCCACGTACTGGAGGCTTTGCCTTAATTTACTGTTAACTGAGCAGCAAGGCTGCAACTGTGGAGTGTTGGGCTGGGTGGGTTGAGTTATTCCCCACATGGAGTGTATGGCTGGTACGGGTGGAGTGTAGTGGTTGGTGGGTTGAGTAGTCTCCCCAAATGGGCTTGCATATGTTTATTGATGTTGCATGTATTTTGAAATGGGCCTATGGGCCATACTGTTATCTGAATAAGGGGCTAAGGCCCAGTTTATTGTTATCTGAAAAGGGCTCTGGCCCAGTATCACTGTTACCTGAATGGGCTTAGGCCCAATGGGCTTGAGCTGACTTGGGCTTTGAATGGGTTTTCCTTACACACTGAGTTTCCCCAAACTCACCCATTTTATTTTCATCCACGCAGGAAATCCCAAACCATAGTGGGCTTGGAGCTATGAGGGAATTCGAAGTGGCCACCCGTTCTGAAAGTTTGATTTTCTTCTGGTGAATTGGACATCCTTTTAATTACGTTTGAGGTTTTGGGTTTTTAAATTTAATAAGGCCGCTTATTTATTTTTGATGGTTTTTATATGTTTTATTAAGATAGGTAATATTTATATTTTAAATGTTGAAATTAGATAGATTTAGGGCGCATTTTCAAAAACAGTAATTAATTTCAAAATAACACGAAAACAAGCAAAGCTTCCGCAATGAAGATATTTTCCAAAATTAATCACTTTTCCTAAAAAGGACTTAATCAAATCGGTTTCCTAGAAATATACATGACGTTAAGGTATGGCAATGGCTGTTTGCATTTCTAGGATTGGATCCGAAGGGAGTTTGGTACTTAAGCAGTCCGATGGACTCACCTCCTCTTTCTCGGTTTCCTACCTGGTGCACAGCTTCCATTCACTTTAACCTATAATGAAATCATCTTTTAAAACACTCAGTAAGTTTTCTTTCTGGATCGGAAATGTTTTGAATGCTTCGATGTGGCATGTCAGATCCGGCCATAACGTCTGGGCCGGGTTTGGGGTGCTACATTTAGTGGTATCAGAGTCTAGGTTGCAACAACTCAGCTGTGGAATGGGTTTACAAAAACAAAGATTTTCAAAAAAAAATTATAAAGATTGCGAAAAACGCGATTTTCAAAATTTAGATCTTTAGAAGGTGGCATTCCGAATCTCCGGCCCAAGCCTGTAAGTATTACTCTGAACTCTTCTGAATATTTTTCTGACTTATCTGTCTGTACTGAAATCCTGCTAGGATACTCTAGATAGGATGATACTGAAACCATAGGAAAATCTGATAAGAGACTGAAACTGTAGCTAGACTTCGATTCTGCGAAAACAAACTCTGAACTACTGTCTGATTCATAAAACATCTGTAATAAACACTGAAATATTAATTGATGCATAAAAATTCGTAATCAAGATAATACGATATAAGTACAAGAGGCCGTGGACGAAGCCGAGGAAGTGCTCGAGCGAGATCTTCGTCTTTGAGACACATGCCGGTGGTGGATGTACCGGTACCACCGACAACAGAGGTAGAGTCTCATGACCGCGGTACCGGGAATGATGCCCTGTCACAGGCAATGCTTCGTGTTTTGGAAAGGGTTGCCGGGGCAAGTACGGGCAATGGAGTTCGGAGATCTATTTTTGAACGACTTCGGGCTAATAGAGCGGAGATCTTTAGGGGCGTGTCTGGTATAGCCCCGAATGTGGCGGAAAATTGGTTGGAGGCCACAGAACGGATTATGGACAACTTGCACTACTCTGAGGAGATTGTGAATGGGGTATCTGTACTAAGTCATTTGAGTGTCACTCGGTTAGGGTAGACAAACTGTATAGGGATGTACCCTTAGAAACTCAAGGTAAGATTTTCCCTAGAGATCTGATGGAGTTACCATTTGGAGAGTTTGATCTCATTTGGGGAATGGACTGGCTTGTTAAGCATAAAGCGACTCTGGATTGTGCTGTTAAACGAATGGCGTTAAGGACCACAAAGGATGAGGAGGTTATGGTGATAGGTGAGCGAAGGGATTATTTGTCCAATGGGGTGTCGGCATTAAGAGCCGAAAAGTGGATTCGGAAAGGTTGTGAGGTCTATTTGGCATTTGTAAGTCAGTCGAAAGAGGAGGGACTGATAGTGGATAAGGTTAGGACTGTAAAGGAGTTCCAAGATTTTTTTCGGAGGAGCTTCCAGAATTGCCTCCGAACCGAGAAGTTAAGTTTGGAATAGATTTGTTGCTTAGAACGGCACCAGTGTCTATCGCACCATATAGAATGGCACCGAAGGAGTTAGTGGAGTTAAAGGCAAATTCAAGAGTTGTTGGATAGAGGCTTCATTAGGCCAAGCGTGTCTCCATGGGGAGCACCAGTACTATTCGTGAAAAAGAAGGATGGTACGATGTGGATGTGCATTGATTATCGCCAGCTGAACAAACTGACAATTAAGAATAAGTATCCACTGCCAAGGATTGACGATCTGTTTGACCAGCTTAGAGAGGCTTCTGTATTTTCTAAGATTGACCTCCGATCTGGATATCATCAGTTAAGGGTCAAGGAGGCGGATATCCATAAGACGGCATTCAGGACTCGATATGGTCATTACGAGTTTTTGGTTATGCCATTTGGACTGACGAACGCTCCTGCAGCATTTATGGATCTGATGAATCGGGTGTTCCAACCATTCTTGGATCGATTCGTAGTCGTCTTTATTGATGATATCCTGGAATATTCTAAAACTGAAGCGAAACATGATGAGCATCTCCGTATAGTGCTGCGAGTGTTAAGGGAGAAGAAACTCTTTGCGAAGTTCAGCAAGTGTGAATTTTGGTTGAGAAAGGTAACCTTCTTAGGACATGTGGTCTCTGCCGAAGGGATTAAGGTGGACCCTCGAAAGATTGAAGCAATTTTGGAGTGGAAGCCACCTAGGACGGTGTCGGAAATTCGAAGTTTCCTAAGGTTGGCAGGATACTACAGAAGGTTTGTGGAAGGTTTTTCTGTGATGGCAGCACCTTTGACAAAACTCATAAGGAAAGGAGCACCGTTTGTATGGACTGAGAAGCAGCAGGAAGCTTTTGAGAAGTTGAAGAAAGTTTTGACTGAAGCACCTGTGTTGATTCAGCCAGAGTCTGGGAAGGATTTTACTGTGTACAGTGACGCATCACACGTGGGTTTGGGCTGCATGTTAATTCAGGAGTGTAAGGTTGTTGCATATGCATCACGACAGCTTAAACCTCACGAAGGGAACTATCCTACTCATGATTTGGAGTTGGCGGCAGTGATATTTGCACTTAAGATTTGGAGACATTACTTGTACGGGAAGAGGTGTATTATATACACAGACCACAAGAGTCTTAAGTATTTGTTGACTCAGAAGGAGCTGAACCTTAGGCAAAGGAGATGGATTGAGTTGCTTAAGGATTATGACTATTCGATCGAGTATCACCAGGCAAGGCTAATGTGGTAGCCGATGCTCTAAGTCGTAGAACTGTATCTGATCTGAGAGCAATGTTTGCTCGTCTGAGTCTGTATGATGATGGAGGTCTGTTGGCTGAGTTGCAAGTGAGGCCAACCTGGGTGGATCAGATTAAGGAAAAGTAGTTGAACGATGAGTCTTTGGTCGCTCGTTTCCAACAAGTTAAGGAAGGGGAAACTTCTGAGTTTGGGTTAAATGGCGAAGGAGTTCTGTGTTTCCGAGGAAGAATTTGTGTTCCGAAAGACTCTGATTTGTGGCAGACAATATTGAAGGAAGCTCATGGAGGACTTTGTGCCATGCATCCTGGAGGGAACAAGTTGTATCACGACTTGCGAGAATTGTACTAGTGGCCTGGACTTAAGCGAGAAGTAACGGAGTTTGTAGGAAAATGTCTGACATGCCAACAAGTGAAAGCTAAGCATCAATTACCTTCTGGACTGTTACAACTGGTGAAGATACCACTTTAGAAGTGGGAGAGGGTAACCATGGACTTTGTGAGTGGGTTGCCTTTGACACCATCAAAGAAAGACTGGGTGTGGGTGATTGTGGATAGGTTGACCAAATCGGCCCATTTTATACATGTTCGTACTGACTTTTTCACTTCAAAAGTTAGCCAAGTTGTATGTGGCGGAGATTGTGCGACTTCATGGAGTCCCAGTTTCAATTATTTCTGATCGGGATCCCAAATTTACATCTCAGTTTTGGAAAAGGTTGCATGAGGCGTTGGGGACGCGATTGAATTTTAGTACGACTTTCCATCCCCAGACTGATGGTCAATCAGAAAGGGTTATTCAGATTCTGGAGGACATGTTGAGGGGATGCGTGATTGACTTTCGAGGTAGTTGAGAGGATTACTTGCCGTTGGCAGAATTTGCGTACAATAACAATTACCAGACGAGTATTCGAATGGCACCGTATGAAGCACTGTATGGACGAAGGTGTCGTACACCTAGTTGTTGGACCGAACTAGGAGAGCGACAAGTTCTTAGACTAGAGTTGGTAGCTAATACTGAGGATAAGGTCAGAATAATTAGGGACCGGTTAAGAGAAGCATCTGATAGGCAAAAGTCGTATGCAGATTTGAAGCGTAAGGAGATTGAGTACTCAGTAGGTGATATGGTCTTCTTAAAGGTTTCTCATTGGAAGAAGATATTAAGGCTTGGTAAGAAGGGCAAGTTGAGTCTGCGGTTCATTGGGCCTTATCGGGTTTTGAAGCGAGTAGGCCCAATGGCTTATCAGTTGGAATTGCCTCCAAAGTTAGACGGGATTCACGATGTTTTTCACGTCTCCATGTTAAGGCGTTATCGTTCTGACCCTGCTCATGTCCTGCCAGTTGCAGAAATTGAAGTTCAGACTGATTTGACCTTTGAGGAGGAGCCTGTGCAAATATTGGCTCGAGATGTTAAGGTTCTCAGAAGGAAATCTGTCACGTTAGTGAAAGTACTTTGGCGTAATCATGGAAGGGAAGAAGCTACTTGGGAATCAGAAGAGACTATGCGTCAACAATACCCTCAACTAGTTGGATCAGGTAAATTTCGAGGACGAAATTTCTTTAAGGAGGCTAGAGTTGTAACGCCCCAATTTTCGGGAATTCTGTGAATGTTGGCAAAATTTCATGCTTTGATTTTGTCATTTGTGAGTGAAATTATGAAATAGGACCTATGTGAAAATGTTTGAAAATTCTATAGGCTAAATTGAAGTGGCCAAATAAATAGGAGTGCAAAATAGGAGGATTTGCATGACAAACCTCCCATTTTACATGAAGTGGCCAGCCATCATGTTGTTGTAGACAATATGAGCACTTGATATCCATAATTTATGGTACAAATTGATACAAATTGATAATGGGTTAGGTAAATGTTCCATGATAATGGATTAGGTAAATATTCCATGATAATGAGTTAGGTAAATGTTCCATGATAATGGTTTAGGTAAATGTTCCATGATGGGCATTTCATGTCTTTTGTATTAAAGAATTAAATGGATGAAATATGAAATTTTATTAAAAGAAAAAGGGTGAAAAGAACAAAGTTTTGTCCATTTTTGTTCATCATAGCCTAAAGTTAGAAAAGAGAAAGGAGAGGAGAAAGCTCTTGAATGTTCGGTCACTTGGGGAAGAAAATTGAAGGTAAGTTCATGGTAATTTGCTTCTGTCTTGATGTTCATGAGTTCTTCTTGATTCTACCTTAGCTCTTGAAGCATATTTTGGTTTTTGATTGTGTTGTGAGCATTTGGTCATGAA
Source organism: Gossypium hirsutum (assembly GCF_007990345.1). Classification (NCBI taxonomy): domain Eukaryota; kingdom Viridiplantae; phylum Streptophyta; class Magnoliopsida; order Malvales; family Malvaceae; genus Gossypium; species Gossypium hirsutum. Next base: position 64,368,996 of record NC_053433.1, read on the forward strand.
TTAAAATGAAGGAAATGGTTGTTGTTTCATGTTCTTTTGATGAAAAATGGAAGATAGGTGAAGTTGAGCCAAACAAATGAGCATGCATGTGCCTTAGATGCTAAGGGGAAAAATCGGCTAATATGTTGTGCTTTAAAATGATGAAATGCAGATTATACTTAAGTAAAATCATAGATATATGATGATTGATTGGTGATATACATGTTTAAAAAAAACATATGCATGCAAGTTAGGTGTGAAAGAGTGATTTGGTAATAAATCTGCTTGGGACAGCAGCAGTAACGTGACTTTGGAAAATCACCATAAATTGTGGGAGATGAGTTAGAAGTTTCATAAATTATGTAATTAAAGCTTAATGAGTCTAGTTTCAAATGAAATAAACGAGAACATATTTCGAATTCTTTACAATGAGAAATTTGATTTGTAATGAAGAGTGGGCAGATTAGTCAAACAGTGAAACATGGGAAACTTTAAGAAAAATTCGGTATTGATTGGCCATACCAAAAATTCTTAAAATTTTATGGATAGAATATATATGAGTCTATTTTCAGGGAAAATTACTGTCACTTGATTTGGAGTTTCGTAGCTCCAGTTATAAATGATTTAGTGACTGTTGCTCAGGAAGACAGCTTGCAATGAAATTATGATTATGTGGTAAACATTGACAAAAATTTGTTAATGAGTTGCTTATTGATTTCTTATAAGCTTACTATGATCTGTAGGTGTTGTTGGCCGAATATTGTAAGGGGTTAATACGTAGTTCATATTTGAATAGTTAGATTAACGTGTTAGTAATCCAATTGTAGGCAGTTCGTGTGTGGATCTCGTCAGCATATCGTCGCAAACAGGTGTGTAACTAACACCCTCTTTCTTAGTCTGGATCAGCAAAAGTCGAAAAGGCGAAATGCCAAAAACCGGTATTTTTTAGATTTGCGAGTGCGAATGCTCGTGAGGTAAATCGATTAATGTTTTTGGTAAGCTGCAAAATTTGGACTGCAAAGTGCATGATTTTTGTGCCCTCGATATTTTTGGGCTTAATGGGCCTAAATTGGAATGATGGGCCAACGGGCCCAATTCGGTAAGAACCCTCGGTACGTGATTCTGTTAGTACGTGAAAAGTAGAAATATGCATGAAAAACCATAAAATAGATAAATGACTGAAATACCTTTAAAAGTGGATAATTTACAATTTTACCCCTAGTAGATAAATTACCGAAATACCCCTAGGGTTAAATTGACCTAAATGCATGTTTGACTATTGTTATTTACTGCATGCCATGTTGTTATTATCTGATGCATGGGATTGGGATATTGACGGAGGAAGTACTGAAAGTGGCTTGTCCACGTACTGGAGGCTTTACCTTAATTTACTATTAACTGAGCAGCAAGGCTGCAACTGTGGAGTGTTGGGCTGGGTGGGTTGAGTTATTCCCCACATGGAGTGTATGGCTGGTACGGGTGGAGTGTAGTGGTTGGTGGGTTGAGTAGTCTCCCCAAATGGGCTTGCATATGTTTATTGATGTTGCATGTATTTTGAAATGGGCCTATGGGCCATATTGTTATCTGAATAAGGGGCTAAGGCCCAGTTTATTATAATCTGAAAAGGGCTCTGGCCCAGTATCACTGTTACCTGAATGGGCTTAGGCCCAATGGGCTTGAGCTGACTTGGGCTTTGAATGGGTTTTCCTTACACACTGAGTTTTCCCAAACTCACCCCTTTTATTTTTATCCATGCAGGAAATCCCAAACCATAGTGGGCTTGGAGCTGTGAGGGAATTCGGAGTGGCCACCCGTTCTGAAAGTTTGATTTTCTTCTGGTGAATTGGACATCCTTTTAATTACGTTTGAGGTTTTGGGCTTTTAAATGTAATAAGGCCGCTTATTTATTTTTGATGGTTTTTATATGCTTTATTAAGATAGGTAATATTTATATTTTAAATGTTGAAATTAGATAGCTTTAGGGCGCGTTTTCAAAAACAGTAATTAATTTCAAAATAACACGAAAACAAGCAAAGCTTTCGCAATGAAGATATTTTCCAAAATTAATCACTTTTCCTAGAAAAAACTTAATCAAATCGGTTTCCTAGAAATATACATGACGTGAAGGTATGGCAATGGCGGTTTGCATGTCTAGGATTGGATCCGAAGGGAGTTTGGTACTTAAGCAGTCCGATGGACTCACTTCCTCTTTCCCGGTTTCCTACCTGGTGCACAGCTTCCATTCACTTTAACCTATAGTGAAATCATCTTTTAAAACACTCAGTAAGTTTTCTTTCTGGATCGGAAATGTTTTGAATGCTTCGATGTGGCATGTCGGATCCGGCCATAACGTCTGGGCTGGGTTTGGGGTGCTACATTTTCTTTTTCAATTAAGGTATGGCTACTATTATTTTTTTTGACATAAATTTCACGTTTTGATGGTTTTTGATTTTTGCCTTTCTAAGTTATTTTTTTTATGTAAGACAGAATTGTTAATTAGATATGTTTGCTATTAATATGGTATGTTTTCTACATTATTTTTTTGGTAAATCGTTCTTTTTGAAGTTTTTTTTAATTAAGTTATATTATGCATAATATTTAGATTTTTGATTATTAAATTCTTGTTATTAAATATTCTTGAAATTTTAATAATGGTGGAAAGTGTTATTAACCTACCATTGCTGATGAAAAGGAAATTTGATAGGATCTATTGAGTCTTATTAACCTACTAATGTTGAATGATTGTATGATATCTTTTAAATTGAACTTATAAATATTTTATTAGCGCAAGATAAGATTTTATAATATATATATGGTATTAAAATTTGATACAATGCGTACCGGATAATTTTCAAGTATCGTACATGAAAATTTTGATTATTTATTAAATAATTTTTACTATTAGATTGTAAATGTTATTACGAAAACAAAGTTATTTTACTACTTTTAATAGTGCTTGTGATAATAGTCAAGGTGATGATGATGATGTTAGAGATCTCCAGGTATATTTTACTATTATTTATTTATTATATCATATTTATTATAATTGGAGACTAATCATGAAAACATGAATAGATAGATTATGATTTAAAATCCACGCATGTTTGCGATGGTGATTATAAAATAAAGAATCTAATGGGGCGTTTATGAGTTTGTCTTACTGGTATTGTTGCATTCCTCGAAGTGAATGTAAACATGAAGAAAATAAAAGATATACTCATGGACCACTAAAGTGGGAACATAGTAATAAATAAGAGAACAATTAGAGCTCTCAAGATAACTCTTCAAAGGGTAAAGATAACTTATATTATCAATGTGATATGAAATATTATTAGCCACATATGATATTTTGTTTTTGTTAATATTTTTTGAGGAAGGATATAAGAATATAGTAATAAATTCTATCATAATAGATAGAAAGTATTTATCTTATTTAGTACTAAAACAAATAAATATTATTCCAATATTTGATAATACAAAATTAGTTGAAAGCTCCGGAAGAGCTAATATATCACTATCTAAAAAGCACAAAATTTGTTATGGTTAATGCATTACTTTTAAAAGTTATTTGTAATAGATCTCATATTGAGATTGTAAATGAGGAAAATATTATATTTCATATGAATAAAAAAAGAGGATTGAGTTATTAATTTACAATCTTTATGATATTCTTTTGTATCATCCCTATTAAAGGGTTGAAAGCAAAATATTTGACTGTGAAAGATTTACTCATGAGCAATAGAATATGATAATTCTATCTAAAGCTTATTATGGTTGGATCCATCTAAAGTTACAAATATTTTTTAAAAACTGTGAGTACAACTCTACAGTATTCAGAATAAGTTCTCAATTAAAATTACATGGTAAAATATTACTGATGAGAACTTGTAAGAGAGAAAACTTATGTATGAAAAGTCGTTGGTTATGTACCTGTTGTACACTTAGAAAATAAGATCGACTCTCAAAGTTTGCTATTAATAGATTTTTTGGCATTTGAAGATTTTGGCATATTTCCTGAAACGAATATTGCATATAATTATTTGAAAATTATTTTTATTGACTTGATGGCATTATAAACTTCACATTGATTTAGACATTTCCAATAGTAAATGCCACAATAGTACTTATATGTAGATACAAATTAAAAGGAATGATAATAAAATTATCAATTTTACAATTTAGTACAATTGAAACACATGTTAAAGTAAACCAGAAGTTTACTAATACAAATGCATTACTACTTGGCGTGATCAGTTAGACCATCCTGGATCGTATATGATACGAAAATTAATTGAGATATCATATGGGCATCCATTAAAGAACCAGAAGATTCTTTAATTTAAAAGAATTCTCATATATTGCTTGTTCTTAATGAAAATTGATTATTAGAAACTCACTAGCTAAAGTTGAGATTTAATGTCTTGTATTTCTGAAATGAATATAGGCTCATTCATCCACCATGTGAATGGTTTTGATATTATATGATTTTGGTAGATGCATTTACAAAATAATCACATGCGTTATCAACTCGCAACTTGTCATTTGCGAGATTGCCTGTTAAAATGATTAATTTCAGATTATGCAATTAAAACAATTTATCTTGCTAATGTTGGTGAGTTTACATCCCAAGTTTTCAATGATTATTGCATGTCAATTGGGATAAAAGTTGAACATATTGTAGCTCATGTTCACACACAAAATGATTTAGCTGAATTGTTTATCAAATGCCTCCAACTAATAGCTAAATCATTACTTATAAGAACAAAACTTTCTATTTCAACATGAGATTGTATTGATTTATATGTTGTACGCCTCAGGCCAATAAATTATAAATACTCCCCATTACAATTTTTTTTTGGTCAAGAGCCAAATATTTCTTATCTTAAAATTTTTGGATGTGCGGTATATGTTCCAACTGCTCCACCACAACGCACAAAGATGGTTCATAATAAGATATTGGGAATGTATATTTATATGAGTCTCCTTATAATATTTTTGAGCTATTAATTCAAGATTTAATTATGACATGAGTTGTCAGTTTTCCCAACATTAGGAGGAGAGAAATAATAACTTATAATGAGTTAGGGGGAGAGTAATTTGAACCAGAAGTTCAATAAGGATAACTCATTACAAGTTAACTATTAGATGTATTCACAAACTTAATAAAAATAACCAAGTGTTATATAGATTGATCGGTTCCAAAGATGGAAAATTCTTCTAGATGGTCATATAGTGGAGGCGGGTGCTCTAGAAGAGACCCAAGACATAACTAATAAGTAAAACTTCAAAAGAGATTCAAATACCTAAAACTAAATTTTAGAATAATTAAAATAAGAGATCTCAATAAGTTATGTCAATTAGAGAAAATGTGAAATCGAATAATAAAAGTGGTCAACAATGATTTTGCATGCAATATTATTATTCAAATAATGAAATAAAAGGAGGATCTTGAATAAATCTATTGAGAAATATAGATATGGAATAAATTGATCAAATAGAAAGACGCAACTCAAGTACAATTAAATTCGTAGAGTTTTTGGACCAGTAATCCAAATATCTAAAGGTATAAAGCCAGTGAGGGTGCAATTGAAGTAGTTTTGCAAAAGCGGAATAAAAATATGAAGTTTTCCGCTAAGTCTTAGCATTGATTATGGAAAGATATAATATTCTTTTGTGGTGGATGCAATAATCTTTAGATATATTATTAAATTGACAATTCATAAAAGACTTAACTTGCGTTTAATAGTTTGCGTTTAATGGTTATTGTTATAACCTTTTATGAATCACTATATAGTAAATTTGACTTCATGAATAGTAGTTGAAGGAGAATTATAAAATGATCCAAATACCTATTTGTGTTTTTATAAAAGAATCATGATTAAAGTTTGTTATGATTATTGTTGAATCTCCTTAAGAGATCAAAATATATTTTCTCGAATTTCCCTCACTCGTAACTTTTAAAAAAAAAATGGTAATATAAATGCTAAGTAATTCAAATAGTCATTTGAAAAACTAGTATTCAAGATTGAATACGTAGAATATGATAAAATATGTGATGTTTTCATGAGAGAGAGTAAATACGCATTGTACTCTTTTTCCCTTAACCGAGGTTTTGTCCCATTGGGTTTTCCTGGTAAGGTTTTTTATGAGGCAGAATATTATGCATATTATAGATTGTGTACTCTTTTTCCTTCATTAGGTTTTTATCCCACAGGGTTTTTCCTAATAAGGTTTTAACGAGGCACATTATCTACCAATGGACAATCAAGGGGGAGTGTTATGAATATCTTATTAAGTGGATGTCCATTATTATCAAGATAAAGTTTTGATGTACTTTAAATTCTAATAGCTATTAGAATTAGATCTCTACTTCTTTTATACTTCTTATGCTTATAAATAGAGACTCTAATGAAGTATTGTAATGATCTCTTTGATTAATAAAATACATTCTCTATTGCTTTCATATTTTCTTTGTTATTTATTCTCCCTATCTTTCTTTATTTTATAACAATCCTTAAATTATTAAATCTTAAAATTTTCTTCTAACAGATTTTATAAAAAATTTAAAGATAAATCTCAAAATTATATATGAATTTTGATTTAATGTGCAATTGTATACATTAACTTTAATTTGGTGCAATTATACACAGTCAAACTCTAATTGTGGTTCAAATGTATACTTAAAAATTTAATTTTAATTTAATCATACACATTTAAAAAAATAAATACATCAATTTTATTTTTATATTAGATAAATATAATTATTTATATATACAATATATAAATATAAAATGATGTTATATGAACAATGATGTTAATAATGTATAGGAATTGGATCAAATCAAAATTTCATATGTAAAATTGCACAAAATCAAAGTTCATGTATAATTTTGATATTTATCCCAAATTTTAATTCAAAACTTTAGAACTTAATTGCTTAATCGTTGGTTAACAAACTATATATTAATTAAATTAAGTTATTTTGTTTTTGAAATAAATAAATAGAAAAAACTATTAATTTGAAATTTAAATAAGCTAATTAAAAATTTTATATACAAATTTATTAAATTTAAAGTAGATTACTATTATGAGAATTCCATTTTTAAATATTAATTAATAGCAGTTTAAATAAAACAAAGAAATCAAATATTTAGATAGCATGGCTCCGTTAATTTTAGAAATTTTTAAAGGTAAATTATGGTAGAGGTCACCCAACTATTTTTTTTCTTTTTTTATCACCCAATTATGAAAAGTTATAAAATAGTCATCTAACAATTTAATTTTATCTTTTTTGGTTACCAACTAACTAATGTAAACATGGAAACACTAAAAAATCCATTATAATTGAGTGAAAAAAAAAAGCAAAATTGAATAACTAAGTGAATTTATTATAATAATAAAAATTAATAATTGAGTAACCAAAAAAGAAAAAAAAAGACCATAATTGAGTGACTACTGATGTAAAAAATATATTAAAAGTTAATTTGATATATACACTTACAAACATAAATGATAGATATAAATGTTATATAACCACTTCAAGGTGACGGATGAAGGCAGCACAAGCAGCGGCTCCCAACCAAGCATAAGCTTTAAAAGGAAAACAGAAAATTGATAACAGAAAGAAGAATGATTTTTTATAATATTTGGAAGGGGCAAATAGGATAAGCAGGCATCTGAGTATTTCTCCTTACACAACACATAAAGAAGAAAATAAATGATAGAAACATTTATCTACCGTGATAAGTTCCCAACTAAATCCTATACACACAGACAACCGAGATGCAGAAGCCTCTCCCTGTCCTAAACGGCTAGCAAAGGGAGAAATATATGTGAACTAAACAAATAAATGAATTTATATAGACCCATCGTCTATCAAGACAACCCAGTTGGCATCATCGCAACAACAGCTGTACCAGGGATGGCTATCCTCACAGTTTTTAACATTTGAAGCCAGGGCAGACTGACAGCACAATTATAAGAACCAAGGCAAGAACGATCCCGAACACAATCAATTTCATCTTCATGTTCTCAATCCACATCTTTCTTTTTATCTTAGTTCCCTGCTGCCTAAAATCTTGTGCCTGGAATGCAGCATCATTGTACATCCACTTAAAATGCATCATACAGTGCAACAGCATAAGAGGTATAATTGGAATTTTACATTGAGGAAAATTAAATCATTTTGAAAAAGAAAAAAAAGAAACCAAGTTTGGTAAGGAAACAATTTCCCCGAAATGCAACCTATGAAATGCAGTTTGAATAAGAGTAACCTGTGAACGAAGGTTTTCAGTTTTATCCACCAGCAACTCAATCTTCTCACCACGGTCAAGTACCTGCCAAAATTCAAATCGTATTACTAAATGAAAACAACTATCATTCTATTTTATAACCCATGCTTGCTAATTATGACAACTAGTTATGCATATCTAGCCATATCTTAGTGTCAAACTACATATACAACATCTACAGAGTCAGAAGGCGCTTATTACCTTCTCAATATTTTCCATCATAACACCCTTGACTTCAGAAACTTGGGCCTTCACTTTGGCAAGTTTGCTGATCTCTTCAGGATGTTCCACACAATACTTCATATGCTCCTTCAATTTGGACCTATCATGTACAATGAACTAAGCACACCACCATGCAAAAGGATATAATTCTAGAAGAAACTTAAGAGTGAGATATACTTAAATTCTCTATTCAGGCTCTTGGCAGTAGCAGTTGCAGCCTTCCCTCCACCGTATCTTCTGCTGAAGTCTTCTTTAATTCTTTCCAGAAATGCAATTGGAATTTGCCTGCCAGCAGATTCAACTGCAACCACACAGTAGGCTGCAACAGCCAATGTATTTGAACAAAACAAGTATGAAAATAAGCAATCATTTCTTTATTAATTTCCCATTCAAACCAGAAGTCAGCATCCAAATCTATGATTAAAATGACTATGTTTAGAAAAGGATAACTATATCTCCCTTTTTTTCTCTGAAGGCACAAACCAACAGCTTTAAAACTAGAAAACAATATGCACGAATTTGCATCAATATGCAACCACGAAGAAAGCTAAAAAACTGCAGGCCGCTACAATTGTAAATGAGACTGTGACCTGGATATGATTGTCGATGGAAAAGATGAACATGACAAAACATGTAATGAACAATGTATAAAAAAGGCTTCCTTTTGCTTCCCAACATCAATTTTACTTTCTGCATATGAAGAATCCATTTGGTACTACAATTATTACCAGCATAGAACTCATTTGCAAGCATTGTCATTGGTGTGAATCCAGATACGCAATGCATACACATGCTTGGTTAACATGATAATGTTTAGACTCATCCCATTAATGCAATCACACCGAATATTACCTTGCCTATCAAAAGTAGAAAAGAGGAAAAACCATCCACCAAAAGATACAGTATCATATCCCGCATTAACAAAGCTAATCAGATTATAATATACATCCATATGATACATCATTGTCTATTGAAACAGGACGGAAAAAGAAAACATTTATCGCAATTGCCTAATTGTGGTCAGTTGCAGTATATAATCAAAACCACAAAATAGCGGTCATAACATCCCGCTGCTATCTATATTTAAATCCCAGAAAACTTTCTTTCTTTATAAGGAACATTACTGAACATGTTCAATGATTTGAACAATCTTGGCGTTTTTTTATTGATTCATTCCACTAAAGAGAGAACAACCAACGCAAATCTTACACGAATAAGCAAAATCAAGAGGACTAAAAACCAAGGAAATCAACAAAACTAAACAATAAAAAGGACCGCATGTCGTTATTCATATTAAAATCATTAAATAATCAATCCAAAAAGAAAAGAGTCCGGAAACCACTCCAATTTGGAAAATAAAAGGCCAAACCAATCAGATAACACGAAGATACCGATCGCAAATCGTAACCAAAAGATGAAAAGGAAAAAAAAAGGACATTCATACTGAATCCATTCTCAACGAGATAATTGAAGGTGTGGCCATCGCAATTGTAGGTAAATTTGTTGTTGGAAGAAGGGAGCTTCTGGAGACATTGACCGGCAATGCTTGTGAAGTTACCGGTGAACTCGGTATACTCAGCGAGGATCACCATGCCACGAGCCACAAAGCTGTAGATCAACGTCTGTTGCCCCATCTCTCAAAACCCTAAACCTAGAACTCAAGAACCAAAAATTCAATTTGCAAATGACAGAAAATGAAAACAGATTAAAGGAAAGAGAGTGAAGAGTCTGGATGGGATGGGATCGGACAAGAAAATAGGATTAACGACGAAATGCTGAAATTGCGGTAAATGTAGTTAATTTTGTGAGTACTAATTCTTTTCTGCAATTAAAATTAAAATTAAAATTAAAAAGTTACATATTTAGAAATAAAATGGGAGAGGAGAGGAGTGGAGGTGGAGGTAATATTTCAAAGCTGAAGAAGTTGTAGACTCTGAGATTTTGGTTCTTCATTTTGGAAGGGATTTTCAAAACTAACGATTAGGCCTCACCTTGGGCCATTACTGAAGCTCTCTTAAACCACCTTTGGATTAGGAAAAACTATTAAGCAACTTGCCCAAAAAGTTTGCTCCATCCAGCCTCCAGTTTCAATATTGATACGAATTGTTCTGTTTTCAAGTTTATATTAAATTGCTTTTATATATTATACGAAAATTAAATATATTAGGTAGGTAGTACATTAATTAAATAAAAAGAGTGAATTACACCAACAGTCACTAAACTTTGGGGTAAATAACAAAACAGTCACCTAGGTTTCATTTCAGTCACTTAACTTTCAAAAAGTAACAAAACGGTCATTTTTGCCGTTTTCTGTCACAGACGTTACAGTAAAGTGACGTGGCAGGTGACGGAGTCCTTGCTGTCAACCTTAAGTCTAGCTGGCCGGTTACTAACACTTTAATAATAGTACCAGCACCATTTTAGGGTTTGAAAAAAAGAAAAAGAAGAAGAAGAGAAGCAGGAAGAGAAGAAGAAGAAGGAGAAGAGGAAAAATGGATATGCCTGAAGTGATTCCGGTGTGCTATTGTGGAAACCCAGCTAAATTAAGCATGTCTTGGTCCAATGACAACCCAGGTAGGAGGTTTTTTGGGTGTAACAAATTCGGCAGTCGATTTCGAAAACCATGTCGATTTTTCAGCTGGTTTGATCCACCATTGACGCCCTATTCAAGAATGGTGTTGTTGGGTCTTCTGAAAAAACTGAGGACATTGGAGGATGCAAGGAAGAAGGAGAGAATAACCTAGTTTTTGGTGCTTGTAATTGTTACTGTTTTGCTGTTTTCAAAACTTTAAAAATCATTTTATGTTAATTGAAAACCAGCTTATGTTTTGTAATTTTGTTGCTGGTAAATTGTTGCTTATGTTGGTATAGATGGCTGTTGTTATACATGGTTAACCATCTCATGTTGTTTACAAACACTTGAATGAAATGGAATTTTTTTTTAATTACAAATTGTGTTGGAATATTTTTATTGCTTAACATGTGTTAAAAATGGTTGCTGGTATACATAGCTAACCAACTCATGTTGTTGTTTACAAATTGCTTAACACTTGGTGTGACAGCCCAAAGTTGACCCTAGTCGGGAAGTGGTTTCGGGACCGCTAAACCGAGTCACCGAAATGTTTGAATGTGATACTTATTGTCTAGAATATGTAATTATGAATGTGTGAAAATTTCAAGCTTCAATTTGGTTGATTTCATGTGAATTTAGTCAATAGGACTTATGTGAGAAAATTCTAAAATGTGATAGGTCAATGTGTGAGGACCTATTAGTGCATGTGGACAAAGGGGGGACTTGCATGTCAAATTCCCCCCCTACTAGTAGTGGCCGGCCATGACAAGCATGGTAGACCAAGTTTGATGGCCAAGACATGTCATAGACATGTTTTGTTGGTGCATCATGGGTGGAAAAAAATAAAATAATAGGCATGGAAATTAAATAATGAAAAGGAGTATGATGAATACACAAAAAAAAAGTGTGTAGTTGATTCTTTTTCCCCCCCATTGCCGTGAGCTAAAGAAAAGAGAGGAGAAGATCTTTGTTCATCCTTTTCTCACCTTCATTTAGCCTAAATTAGAAAGAAAAACAAAGAAAAAAATTTCTCATCCTTTGGTTCATCCTTGGCCAAAAATTTTAAGGAGGAAAGAAGAAGAAAGGTGAAGAGATTCGGCCATGCATGTAGCTAGGCTAAGGTATGTTTGATGATGTTCCATGAGATGCATGCATGTTTTAGTTGTTAGCTTGAGTTCTACCTAGCCCATGGTCTAAATCTTGCTATGTGATGGAAATGGCACTTGACCATGGATGCATCATTCTTGGTTGGTGTTTGATGTTGTGGTGATGAGGCATGAGGATGAGTTAAGATTCGGCCTAGGTGGAGGTTGTGTTAATGCCATTGCATGCAAAATATGAAGCTTGTTAATGATGCATGTGATGATGGCTTGATGATTCTTGAACCTCCTTTTTAGCATTTTTGTGTGAGCACATATGTGCATTGGTTGCTAAATGGAGAAGAATCGGCTAGCAAGATGTGTGCTAAGGCCGAATGTAACTTTGCATGTTAATGAGCAATGCATGTGTTAAATTGATGAAAAGGGGGAGGATGCTTTACTAGTGTGTATATGTGTGTATTAAGTGTTGAAATCGACCCCAAAAATAGACATGCATATTCGGCCAAGGGGAAAGAAATTAGCTAATATGTTGTGTTGATGCATGATTTTTGCATGTATGAGACTTTAATGTCTAATGTATAAATATGGGCTAAGTGCCTTGTGTTCATCTTTTTGATGCCTAAATGATGAAATCAATTTATTTGTTTAATTAAGCTCAAGAGCAAAGGGGAAATAAATCCGATAAAGGGAAGGAAAAAGTGGTTGAATAGCTAGCGGAATCGTTCGACAACACCCGAGGTAAGTTCTTGAGTAAGAGAGCTTAAATTACGATGTGATTAAATCATGCTCTATGTGAGGCTATTGAGCCGAATGTGCGAGGACAATATGTGCCTTGTGTTTGAGTTTCGCAAATGAAAATGAAATATGAATGTGCCATGAATTATTGTTAGATGTGCATGATTAATTGAATGCTGTCCGGGCTAAGTCCCGAAGGCTTTGGGCTAAGTCCCGAAGGCTTTGTGCTAAGTGAATATATCCGGACTAAGATCCGAAGGCATTTGTGTGAGATACAAATTCCGGGTTAAGCCCCGAAGGCCTTTGTGCGAGATACTAAATCCGGGTTAAGTCCCGAAGGCATTCGTGCGAGTTATTAAATCCGGGTTATGTCCCGAAGGCATTGTGTGAGTTACTAAAACCGGGCTATGTCCCGAAGGCATTTGAACGAGGAGCTATATCCGGTTAAATCCCGAAGGTACGTGATTTGGTAATGAATGAGCTTGCTGTAAAATTCCAGCGAATACTCGAAAAACATCCCAATATGGGGATATGTTACGTATGTGTTGAATTTAATCGAGCCCTTACAAATAAATGTTCGCTCAGTTGATAAACGAGCTACCGGCCTTCGACTAAGTTAGTCTATTGTGTATGTACATAAGGGTTGTTAATGTTGTGAAGCAAGTTTGATATCGGTAAATTGCGTATTGTGAAATATTCCGTTTAGCTAAATGTGTGTTATTCTTTGTTTATGCTGGAATTCATTGCTCAAAACTTACTAAGCATAAATTGCTTACTCGTTACACTGCTCCTCTGTTTTATAGATTTTTTTGGTTCTCCAGCTATCGGACTCGGGATCTTGAAGTCGAAGTCGCCCACACTATCAAAGGCTCTTTTGGGTACTATTTTGGTTGAATTTTGATATGGCATGTATAGGACTACCCATTGTTGTTTTTCGAGTACTTTATGAAATGTATAAGTGTACAGCCATGCGAAAATGGCTTGTAGAAGTGGAGTATGGCATTAGACCATTCGTGTTTATGAATGTATAGATGGTTTCATGATGTAACTATAGTTGGAATGGAAGTGTTGAGCAAATGATCAGCCATTGGAATGGCTAAGTATGATCATATGTGGGCATATGTATGACAAGGCCCTAGTTGGTCCATGAAACCCCGAAAATAGGTAAGGTTTACTTTGAAAACAGAGGCTGACAGCAGCAGTGGTGTGGATTGGAAAAATCACAAGAATTCGTAGGAGTGGAATTAAATAGTGAATAAATTATGTAATCTAACCTTGATGAATCTACTTTCATATGAAAGTAACGAAACAATCATATGAATAGTACAGTAAGAGATATTCAGGTTCTTGTGGAACAGGGCCAGAACAGTTTCTGGATTCCCTGTTCCGACTTTGGAAATTCACTATAAATTGACCAGAGATAATTAGGGGTCATACCATATATGTATGGATTCCCCTCTGAGTCTAGTTTCCATAGAAACAAACGGCATCAGTATTGAAGCTCTGTGTAGAGAGATATCCAAGTCGTAATGGGAAAAGGTCAGTGTAGTCGACCCCTGTAACATGGGAGACTTTGACTAATAAACTGTACTAATTGGCCCAACCAAAAATTCTAGAAAAAAATACATAGGTGGGGACATGAGTCTAGTTTGAGGGAAAAATCACAAAACTGATTTTCGAGTTGTGAAACTCAAGATATGATTTTTGAAGCGACTAGTACTCAGACTGGGCAGTGTCTGGAAAATTTTTTCAAAGTTTGTTAACATCTCGTGTCCGACTCCGGTGTCGGTCTCGGGTTCGGGGTGTTACATTAAATTGGTATCAGAGCTACGGTTTAGTCGATTCTAGGACTACCGTAATGTGTTGGGTCTAGCTATACATGCCATTTTATGTGATTACTTGATAGTGTGGTGATTTCTGACAATTGTAAATGTGTTTATAGTAATGGATCCCGATCGTGACCGAGAGGTAGCTGATGATCTTGAGAGTGTAGCGCCTGCTCCCGTACAAGGGACAGTGCCGGCAGACTCTCAACCTAATGCTAGTAATCTGAATGATGAAGCTAGACAAGCATTCTATAGCGTGATGAATGATTGGTTCAACCAATACATTCGAACTAATATGGCTGTTCCGCAACCTCCATTCTCGACAAATACTACCCCCGCACCTACAATACCACCGGTAACGGACCAAATAAGGTCAAATAAGCCCCCAGTTGACAGAATCCGAAAACATGGGGCTACTGAATTTAAGGCTATGGATAGCGATGATGCCGAGCAAGCTGAATTTTGGCTGGACAACACAATCCGGGTACTCGATGAGCTATCTTGTACACCCGATGAATGCCTAAAGTGTCCTATCTCCTTGCTACGTGATTCTGCCTACTATTGGTGGAGTACTCTGACTTCTGTTGTGCCCCGAGAGCAAGTAACTTGGGAGTTTTTCCAAACTGAGTTTCGGAAAAAGTATATCAGTCAGAGATTTGTTGATCAAAAACGGAAGGAATTTCTTGAGCTTAAGCAAGGCTCCATGTCGGTTACTGATTACGAGCGAAAATTGTTAGACTTAGCAAATACGCTCGGGAATGTGTTTCGTCCGAAGCTATTATGTGTAAACGCTTCGAGGATGGGCTGAATGAAGATATAAAAATGTTCGTTGGCGTTCTTGAAATACGAGAGTTCGTGGTACTTGTTGAACGAGCTTGTAAAGCCGAAGAGCTTAGAAAAGAAAAGCAAAGAGTTGATGAGGGAACTGGAGAGTTTCGTAAAAGATCCTCGGGAAGGTCTCTTCAACAGACATCGAAGAGATTTCGAGATGATGCGGGCCAGTTTAGAGGCACTTCAGGCCTTTTTAGACGAGATCGTGATCGACCCCCTGTGGGTACACGAGGCACTTCGGTCGCCAGTGTTGGGAATGAATGTCGAGATAGAACGAAATGTCGATATTGCGGTAAATGGCATTCGGGGAGTTGTAGATTCCCTGACCGCTCCTGTTACAAGTGCGGATCAGTTGACCACTTCATTAAAGATTGCCCGAGGTTGTTTGAACAGAATGAAAATCAGAGTGGGAAACCGGGTGCTACCACTGCTCGAGGTAGACCATCTGGAAATACGGGCAATGCTAGTGGTGGTCAGAGAGGATCTAGAGATGATATAACCAGATCCGAAGCTCGTGCGCCTGCTAGAGCTTATGCTATACGTGCCCGCGAGGATGCTTCTTCGCCTGATGTTATTACCGGTACATTCACTCTCTTTGATACTAATGTAATTGCTTTGATTGACCCCGGTTCTACTCATTCTTACATATGTGAAACCTTAGCATCAAGTAAGACTTTACCTATTGAGTCTACTGAGTTCGTAATTCGGGTGTCAAATCCCTTGGGTCATTACGTGCTTGTCGACAAAGTGTGTAAGAAATGTCCCCTGGAAATTCGAGGTTCCTGTTTTCCGGCGGACTTGATGCTTTTGCCGTTTGATGAATTTGATGTTATCCTTGGTTTGGATTGGTTGACCGCGCATGATGCGATTGGGAATTGCAAGAGCAAGACTATTGATTTGAGGTGCGCAAATAACGAAGTAGTCCGAATTGAGTCTGCGGACTTGGAGGGGATGCCAGCTGTAATATCAGCAATGTTGGCACAGAAATATGTAAGAAAAGGGTGCGAAGCATACCTTGCGTATGTACTTGATGACAAAGAATTAGAAAAGAAACCCGAATCTGTGCCGGTGGTTTGTGAATACCCGGATGTTTTTCCGGAAGAATTACCGGGTTTACCACCTGTTCGGGAGGTAGAGTTTGGTATTGAGCTTGTACCTGGGACTACGCCGATTTCGATAGCTCCGTATCGTATGGCACCAACCGAGTTAAAGGAGTTGAAAGCTCAGTTGCAAGAACTGACGGATAGAGGTTTCGCTCGACCAAGTTTCTCACCTTGGGGTGCACTAGTATTGTTCGTGAAAAAGAAGGACGGAACCATGAGGTTGTGCATTGACTATCGTCAGCTGAATAAAGTGACGATAAAGAACAAATATCCGTTGCCGCGCATCGATGATTTGTTCGACCAACTGAAGGGAGCCTCAGTGTTCTCAAAAATAGATTTGAGATCGGGCTATTATCAGTTGCGAATTCGAGATTCAGATATTCCTAAAACTGCCTTCAGAACGAGATATGGTCACTACGAATTCTTAGTGATGCCGTTTGGGCTCACTAATGCCCCTGCAGTATTTATGGATTTGATGAATCGGATCTTCAGACCGTATTTGGATCGGTTCGTAGTTGTGTTCATTGATGATATTTTGGTCTATTCAAGAGATGAGACCGAACATGCTGAGCATCTGAGGCTAGTGCTGCAAATTTTGCGGGATAAGCAGTTATATGCTAAGTTCAGTAAGTGTGAGTTCTGGTTAAGAGAGGTTAGCTTCTTGGGTCATGTGGTATCCACGTCGGGTATTCGAGTTGACCCGAACAAAATTTCAGCCATACTTGACTGGAAACCTCCGAGAAATATTACTGAAGTTCGGAGCTTTTTGGGGCTCGCCGGTTATTACCGACGATTTGTGAAAGGTTTCTCGATGATAGCCACACCAATGACGAAGCTACTTCAAAAGGATGTTAAGTTCGAGTGGACGGAGAAATGTCAGAAAAGTTTCGACCAACTGAAAACTCATTTGACTGAAGCTCCAATTTTGGTGCAACCCGAATCAGGTAAAGAGTTTGTCATTTATAGTGACGCATCCCTACTTGGGTTGGGTTGCGTATTGATGCAAGAAGGTCGAGTCGTGGCCTATGCGTCGAGACAATTGAAGCCACACGAGAGGAATTATCCGACCCATGATCTCGAACTAGCTGCCATCGTGTTTGCTTTAAAAATATGGCGACATTATCTGTTTGGTGAGAAGTGCCATGTATTTTCGGATCACAAAAGTCTCAAATATTTGATGACTCAACGAGACTTGAATCTGCGACAAAGACGTTGGCTTGAGTTGTTGAAAGATTACGAGCTTGTCATTGATTACCACCCGGGAAAGGCTAACGTGGTTGCGGACGCCTTAAGCCGGAAGTCATTGTTTGCTTTACGAGCGATGAACGTGCATTTGTCTGTTCTACCAGACAATGTGTTAGTAGCTGAATTAAAAGCTAAACCATTATTGACTCACCAAATTCGTGAAGCTCAGAAAGTCGATGATGAATTGGTTGCAAAACGGGCTAAGTGTTTTCCGAACGAGGAATCGGAGTTTCAAATTGATGATGATGATTGTGTGAGGTTCAGAAATCGTTTGTGTGTTCCAAGGAATTCGGAACTCATTTCGATGATTCTGAACGAAGCCCATTGTAGCCGAATGTCAATTCACCCGGGGAGTACGAAAATGTACAACGATTTGAAACGTCAATTTTGGTGGCATGGTATGAAACGGGACATCTCCGACTTTGTTTCGAGATGTTTAATATGTCAACAAGTGAAAGCGGAACATCAAGTGCCTTCAGGATTACTCCAGCCGATCATGATACCCGAGTGGAAATGGGATCGAGTCACAATGGACTTTGTGTCCGGACTGCCCTTGTCAGCAAGTAAGAAGGATGCTATATGGGTTGTTGTTGATAGACTGACTAAGTCGGCTCATTTCATCCCCGTACGTACGGATTTTTCATTGGATAAACTAGCTGAATTGTACGTTTATCAAATTGTGAGATTACACGGGGTACCTGTTTCTATCGTGTCGGATAGAGATCCGAGATTCACCTCACGATTTTGGAAGAAATTGCAAGAAGCTCTGGGTACCAAGCTGCATTTTAGCACTGCTTTTCACCCCCAAACCGATGGTCAATCCGAGCGGATAATTCAGATACTTGAGGATATGTTGAGATGTTGCATCCTCGAGTTCAGTAGTTCATGGGAACGGTATTTACCTTTGATTGAATTCGCTTACAACAATAGTTTTCAATCAAGTATTAAGATGGCACCTTACGAGGCTTTGTACGGTCGTAAATGCCGTACACCATTGTTTTGGATCGAGCTCAATGAAAGTAAAATTTTCAGAGTTGATTTGATTAAAGATGCTGAACAGAAAGTAAAGGTAATCCGTGAAAGTCTGAAGGTAGCCACGGATCGTCAGAAGTCGTACACAGATTTGAAACGAAAAGACATCGAGTATCAGGTGGGAGACAAAGTGTTCCTTAAGGTTTCACCTTGGAAAAAGATACTCAGGTTCGGCCGTAAGGGCAAGTTGAGCCCAAGATTCATTGGGCCGTACGAAATCTCCGAACGAGTTGGTCCGATTGCGTATAGATTGATTTTGGCCCCGGAGCTTGAAAAGATTCATGACGTCTTTCATGTTTCGATGCTTCGACGCTATCGATCTGATCCATCGCATATAATTAGCCCATCAGAGGTTGAAATTCAAGTCGACATGAGCTATGAAGAAGAACCGATGCGTATCCTAGCTCGTGAAGTGAAGGAGTTGCGAAACAAAAGAGTTCCGCTAGTAAAGGTGTTATGGCTCAAACACGGGATCGAGGAAGCTACTTGGGAGACCGAGAGCTCGATGAAAGAACGATACCCAAACCTATTTACCGGTAAGATTTTCGGGGACGAAAATTTCTTAAGTGGGGGAGAGTTGTGACAGCCCAAAGTTGACCCTAGTCGGGAAGTGGTTTCGAGACCGCTAAACCGAGTCACCGAAATGTTTGAATGTGATACTTATTGTCTAGAATATGTAATTATGAATGTGTGAAAATTTCAAGCTTCAATTTGGTTGATTTCATGTGAATTTAGTCAATAGGACTTATGTGAGAAAATTCTAAAATGTGATAGGTCAATGTGTGAGGACCTATTAGTGCATGTGGACAAAGGGGGGACTTGCATGTCAAATTCCCCCCCTACTAGTAGTGGCCGGCCATGACAAGCATGGTAGACCAAGTTTGATGGCCAAGACATGTCATAGACATGTTTTGTTGGTGCATCATGGGTGGAAAAAAATAAAATAATAGGCATGGAAATTAAATAATGAAAAGGAGTATGATGAATACACA
The DNA here is from genome assembly GCF_007990345.1 of Gossypium hirsutum. NCBI lineage: Eukaryota > Viridiplantae > Streptophyta > Magnoliopsida > Malvales > Malvaceae > Gossypium > Gossypium hirsutum. Next base: position 64,388,924 of record NC_053433.1, read on the forward strand.
AAAAAAAAAAGTGTGTAGTTGATTCTTTTTCCCCCCCATTGCCGTGAGCTAAAGAAAAGAGAGGAGAAGATCTTTGTTCATCCTTTTCTCACCTTCATTTAGCCTAAATTAGAAAGAAAAACAAAGAAAAAAATTTCTCATCCTTTGGTTCATCCTTGGCCAAAAATTTTAAGGAGGAAAGAAGAAGAAAGGTGAAGAGATTCGGTCATGCATGTAGCTAGGCTAAGGTATGTTTGATGATGTTCCATGAGATGCATGCATGTTTTAGTTGTTAGCTTGAGTTCTACCTAGCCCATGGTCTAAATCTTGCTATGTGATGGAAATGGCACTTGACCATGGATGCATCATTCTTGGTTGGTGTTTGATGTTGTGGTGATGAGGCATGAGGATGAGTTAAGATTCGGCCTAGGTGGAGGTTGTGTTAATGCCATTGCATGCAAAATATGAAGCTTGTTAATGATGCATGTGATGATGGCTTGATGATTCTTGAACCTCCTTTTTAGCATTTTTGTGTGAGCACATATGTGCATTGGTTGCTAAATGGAGAAGAATCGGCTAGCAAGATGTGTGCTAAGGCCGAATGTAACTTTGCATGTTAATGAGCAATGCATGTGTTAAATTGATGAAAAGGGGGAGGATGCTTTACTAGTGTGTATATGTGTGTATTAAGTGTTGAAATCGACCCCAAAAATAGACATGCATATTCGGCCAAGGGGAAAGAAATTAGCTATTATGTTGTGTTGATGCATGATTTTTGCATGTATGAGACTTTAATGTCTAATGTATAAATATGGGCTAAGTGCCTTGTGTTCATCTTTTTGATGCCTAAATGATGAAATCAATTTATTTGTTTAATTAAGCTCAAGAGCAAAGGGGAAATAAATCCGATAAAGGGAAGGAAAAAGTGGTTGAATAGCTAGCGGAATCGTTCGACAACACCCGAGGTAAGTTCTTGAGTAAGAGAGCTTAAATTACGATGTGATTAAATCATGCTCTATGTGAGGCTATTGAGCCGAATGTGCGAGGACGATATGTGCCTTGTGTTTGAGTTTCGCAAATGAAAATGAAATATGAATGTGCCATGAATTATTGTTAGATGTGCATGATTAATTGAATGCTGTCCGGGCTAAGTCCCGAAGGCTTTGGGCTAAGTCCCGAAGGCTTTGTGCTAAGTGAATATATCCGGACTAAGATCCGAAGGCATTTGTGTGAGATACAAATTCCGGGTTAAGCCCCGAAGGCCTTTGTGCGAGATACTAAATCCGGGTTAAGTCCCGAAGGCATTCGTGCGAGTTATTAAATCCGGGTTATGTCCCGAAGGCATTGTGTGAGTTACTAAAACCGGGCTATGTCCCGAAGGCATTTGAACGAGGAGCTATATCCGGTTAAATCCCGAAGGTACGTGATTTGGTAATGAATGAGCTTGCTGTAAAATTCCAGCGAATACTCGAAAAACATCCCAATATGGGGATATGTTACGTATGTGTTGAATTTAATCGAGCCCTTACAAATAAATGTTCGCTCAGTTGATAAACGAGCTACCGGCCTTCGACTAAGTTAGTCTATTGTGTATGTACATAAGGGTTGTTAATGTTGTGAAGCAAGTTTGATATCGGTAAATTGCGTATTGTGAAATATTCCGTTTAGCTAAATGTGTGTTATTCTTTGTTTATGCTGGAATTCCTTGCTCAAAACTTACTAAGCATAAATTGCTTACTCGTTACACTGCTCCTCTGTTTTATAGATTTTTTGGTTCTCCAGCTATCGGACTCGGGATCTTGAAGTCAAAGTCGCCCACACTATCAAAGGCTCTTTTGGGTACTATTTTGGTTGAATTTTGATATGGCATGTATAGGACTACCCATTGTTGTTTTTCGAGTACTTTATGAAATGTATAAGTGTACAGCCATGCGAAAATGGCTTGTAGAAGTGGAGTATGGCATTAGACCATTCGTGTTTATGAATGTATAGATGGTTTCATGATGTAACTATAGTTGGAATGGAAGTGTTGAGCAAATGATCAGCCATTGGAATGGCTAAGTATGATCATATGTGGGCATATGTATGACAAGGCCCTAGTTGGTCCATGAAACCCCGAAAATAGGTAAGGTTTACTTTGAAAACAGAGGCTGACAGCAGCAGTGGTGTGGATTGGAAAAATCACAAGAATTCGTAGGAGTGGAATTAAATAGTGAATAAATTATGTAATCTAACCTTGATGAATCTACTTTCATATGAAAGTAACGAAACAATCATATGAACAGTACAGTAAGAGATATTCAGGTTCTTGTGGAACAGGGCCAGAACAGTTTCTGGATTCCCTGTTCCGACTTTGGAAATTCACTATAAATTGACCAGAGATAATTAGGGGTCATACCATATATGTATGGATTCCTCTCTGAGTCTAGTTTCCATAGAAACAAACGGCATCAGTATTGAAGCTCTGTGCAGAGAGATATCCAAGTCGTAATGGGAAAAGGTCAGTGTAGTCGACCCCTGTAACATGGGAGACTTTGACTAATAAACTGTACTAATTGGCCCGACCAAAAATTCTAGAAAAAAATACATAGGTGGGGACATGAGTCTAGTTTCAGGGAAAAATCACAAAACTGATTTTCGAGTTGTGAAACTCAAGATATGATTTTTGAAGCGACTAGTACTCAGACTGGGCAGTGTCTGGAAAAATTTTTCAAAGTTTGTTAACATCTCGTGTCCGACTCCGGTGTCGGTCTCGGGTTTGGGGTGTTACACTTGGTATACATGGCTGCTGGTTAGAAAAGATAACAATTGATATAGAAATTGTTTAACAGTTGGTATAAATGGCTGCTAGTTAGAAAAGATAACAGTTGGTATACAAATTGCTTAACAGTTGGATAACAAATAGCATGATAAATTGCTCATATATTAAGGCCAATATGTCAAACTGTTTACAAAAGGAATGAGGGGAAAAATATTGCCAAATTTTCCTACAGTTCATTACAATTGAACATATGTGAATTGTAGGGAAATTTACAAAAAAAATTCAGTGACTATGCCTAAGTTATCAACAGTAGCAATCATAGGCAAATTTCCCAAAAAATTATCTGCCTAAGTTAATAATCAGTAGCAGGCAAATTTACACAGTTTTAAAATGTTAACAAAATGCAGTCTGTTCACATCATCATCAATGGTCTGTCATGGATGACTCTTGAGTGGAAGGCATCCATCTAACAGTGGTTGTGGTTGATTTTCTCTTTAATGGGAGCTTTTGTCTTGGGGCAGCTTCTTGATGAGTTAGGGCAGTAGGTATATGAGTTGGGGTAGTAGGTAACTGAGTTGGGGCACCTTATTGAGTTGGGGTACCCTCTTGCTGACTTGGGGTAGCCTGTTGCTGGGTTCGGTCACCAACTTGATGTCTTTTAACCTACAAGAATAAAATAAATGTAAAAAACAAACAAATTCATAGATAGAAGTATACTATAAGTTAAGGCAAATTACTTACTGGAATGTTTTGGCCAACTTCCCCTTTGCAACTTCTCTTATTGTGGCCTATTATTTTGCATTTACTGTACCTCATCTCTACCCCTCTCTTGCTCAACCTTTCTGTTGTTTGTGGTTCATCAAGTTCTTTTCTTCTCACTTTAGTAGGTCTGCCAGGTGGCCTTCTTAGTGGAGGAGGTAGTATTGGTAGCATGTTTGACAAAGAGGCCTATTGTTTAGGACCCCTTACTGGACTTACAAAGTTGGAGTAAATTTGAATCTAGGTTTGCTTGGTGTGCCAGGTTTGTACATAGGTCTCTGGGAACTTATTTTTTACATCAATGACAGCTAATGCATGCATGCAAGGGATGCTAGTGAGATCCCAATTCCTGCAGGAGCAAGAATTCTGAACTAAGTCCACCACATGCTGGCTGCCTGGATTACATTCAACTTGATACTTGTCCCCACCAGCATGTGATGGAACACACCTAAAAAACAGTGAGCATGCTTGGTTAAAACATACAATGACACACACCCTCCCTAAAAAAGCAGTCACTACATGCATATTATAAAAAAAAAACTCATTGCATGTATATTAAAAAATAGGCAACAGACCAACAATCATTGCATGCATATTAAAAAATAGTCAATAGATTTCCAACAATCATTGCATGCATATTAAAAAATAGTCAACAACTTTCCAATAATCATTACATATATATTAAAAAAAGTCAATAGCTTTCCAACAATCACTGCATGTGATCAGCAATATTAAGTCATAATATAGGCATTAGAAAGAATCTTTACCTTAATAAATCTTTTATATTTATATCTAGCTTTTTCTTGATCTTTGGACACAAAGTTCCTTTCCATTTGTCAGCTTCTTCTTTCTTCTTGACAATAAGTAACATAATTTGGTCCTTACTATTTCCATCATGGTTAGAATAGGTTTACCTCTTGCTTCCAGTATCATTTGTCCATAAACCACATAAATGATTAGTGAATTGCTAATGATCAGTAAGAAACATAAAACATAGGGATTTACCTTGTTAAATGATTCAGATAGATTATTCACCAACATGTCAAAATGGCTCCTAATTGAGAAGTGAAACCTTGACCAGTGAGCAGGGTTTTTCTTCTTCAACCAGTCATAAGCATGGTGATTGGTTTTTCTTAGTTCATCCATGGCATCATCGAACTCTCTTGTAGTGCTTGCTCTGGCAGCTTTCCAAAGCAAATCTTTCAACTCCTTTGTTCGGAAACCAGCATTCTTGAAATTAGAATGTAGGTGTCTAACACAGTGTCTTGTTTCTGCATTAGGAAACAACAGACATATTGCTTCCAAAAGTCCCTGCAATTAGGAAAAAAATAATTTAATTCTTTGACAAACCTTAAATAGAAACAACATAAATATATATATAAATAGAGTTCTACCTTTTGTTTGTCAGACATGAAAGATATGTGGTACGAGCTCACAATTTCCAAGTCCATTGCAAGCAACTCCAAGAACCAAAGCCATGATGCTTGGTTTTCACTTTCGACAGCAACATATGCAAGTGGATAGATGTCATTATTTGCATCTATCCCAACAGCTGCCAGCAAGTAGCCACCATAGTAGCCCTTGAAGAAACATCCATCTAAACCTACTGTCCTCCTACAACTAGCCCTATAGCCATCTTTACATGCCTGCAAACAGACATACATCCTTTGAATCAATCTATTATCCAAATAGCAGATCGTTGTTGTTCCCTCATTTTGGGTCTAACCTCTAATAAGTACTCATAAATCTTCTCATATTGAGCCTTATGAGCTCCTTCAATTAATTCTAATGCCTTAAGTTTAGCCCACCTACATTTGGTTAATGAGACCAAGCAACAAAAATCTCTTTTGACATCTTACTGTAATGATTTCAAAGAATAATCAGAATCGACAATGAATTTTTCTTTATACTGTTCACCTATCCAAGTTGAGGTTACATTCCTATTTTTATAGACTTTAGAACAAGTATAGTTAAGGTTTGAGCTTCTAATTTGCCAAGTCTGGTCAGTAGGGTCATTAGGGTTTAGCCTAGAAGCCTATATGAACCAAGAACATTTTTCATTGCAGACTGCCTTTAACCTTCTTAAATCATTTTTGGGAAACTTAACAAAATAACTATTCAACATACCATACTGCTTGGCAGCTTCTTTTAGACTGTGTTTAGACTTAAATAACATTCCAACCTTAAGTCTAGGATTACTCATGTCATTCTCTAGGTTGAACTCAAGCCAATTTTGACCATCTGAGTCAAATCCATGTGCACTATCTAACCTCCCAGAATCATCACTATCACACAGTTCATCTACTTCTATACCATCCATGTTTAAACCATCTAAAGTAACTCTTTCAGATGCATCACTATCACTACCAGACACTTCACTACCAGACACATTTTCTTCATTCTCATTAAAATTGTCATAAATTAAACCTGCCAAACAAAGTACTCATTAATAAAGGCAGACAACATAGGCAAACACTTTAACCATTTTTGTCAGACAATAACTAATACAAAATACCCAATAGTTTAATACAAACACTTCTGTCATGCACATGGCAGACAACAACCAATACAAAAATTAATTTAATCAAACACAATCATTTTTCTCATGCACATGGCAGATAATAATAGGCAATAACCAGTACAATAAAGAAGGTAAATAACATTAGGAGCTTGGATACAAACAATGACAGATATACACAATAAACATCAGTTTAATAATGTATAATTTAATGGCAGATATACACAATAAACATCAGTTTGATAATGTATAATTTAATGGCAGATACAAACAATGGCAGATATACACAATAAACATCAATTTGAAAATGACATTCATACAATGGCAGATATACACAATAAAGATCAATTTGCTAATGACATTCACACAATGGCAGATATACACAATAAAGATCAGTTTGATAATGGCATTCATACAATGACAGAGACAAGCAATGGCAGATATACACAATAAAGATCAGTTTGATAATGGCGTTCATACAATGGCAGATACAAACAATAAACATCAAAATCAAAATTGAAATAACCCTAAACAATGGCAGACACAATACAGTACACATTATATGTCATAAACTTTAAAAACCAAACCCTAATCTGTCATGCACATTAATAACAAATAAAATCGAAATCGAAATAACCCTAAATTGAAATCTAAATCGAAATCTAAATCAAATTCTAATCCTAAATTGAGATTGAAATCGAAATTGAAATCAAAATCTAAATCAGAATTAGTGAGTGTTTCAAAATTGTAATCAAAATCGAAATAGAAATCGAAATCAAAATCAAAATCAAAATCGAAATTAAATTTGAAATCGAAATATCCCTAATTAACCCTAAATCAAAATAGCAGCATTGAATTCTAAAAAATTTAAAACTAAATGCAAGAACTAACCCATTAAAATGGATGTAACAACACTAGTAGCTTCCCTTTTATTGCCCATTGTCTCTGACAATCAAAAACTTCTGGTTCGTCTTCTTTTCTCCCTAAAAAAAATAAACCACCCTAAACCCTAAAACTTATACCCTGTTAATCGATTACTGAACCGATTTTTAACCCTAAACCCTTCTTAATCGATTCCCAATTCAGTTTAAAGCCTAAAAAACCCCAAATCACGATCGAAATTTCTCAAATCGATTTTCCTTTCCCCCCCAAATCCCTCTAAAGCTATCTATTTCTAACCCTAAAACATTAACCCATTAACCCTTCAATTTTTCCCTAAACCCGTCCCAAACCCATCAGCCGTCGCCAACGTGGCAAGTTAACTTGCCACATCAGCTATTAACTTGCCACGTCAATAATCCCGTTAATACCCTAACGGTAACTGTTAGTTAGTGACTGTTTTGTCACTTTTTTATAATGTTAGTGACCATTTTGTTACTTTTTGAAAGTTAAGTGACTGAAATGAAACCTAGGTGACTGTTTTGTCATTTACCCCAAAGTTTGGTGACTGTTGGTGTAATTTACCCAAATAAAAAAAGTGACCGAGGATGGGAAAAATGTAAACACTCTAAAGGAACCTACTCGCCTTAGACTAAGAAAGCTCAGTTTCTTCTATGGTTAGTTCTTTCACTCCGAAAGTGGCGAAGGCTGGTGACCAACCCCATTGTGAGCGATGAAGATATTAGGTTGAAACTGTCAAGGGTTTAGGAACCCGTAAGTAATTCATGCTTTGGTTGCCTCTAAAGATCTCAATATTGTTTTCTTAAGCCAAACTCTCTCAACATTATATAAACAAACTCTTAAAGAAAACCATTTAAATCTAAATTTATTAATTGTACCATACTTATTATATTTATTAAATAATTTATATATACGAAAATAAATATAAAAAACTTAAACCATCAAAAAGTTAATTGTTTGGTTTTATATTTTAGATTTAATTGAAAAATAAACTTCTCAAAGCTCAACTATTTCTATTTTTATGTTGCATAAACTAAAAATATCATGATGAATTAATTTAATTTTAAATTTATTATTACACTTTTTATTTTCTTTCAACTTTATTCTTTTAAAAGCAATTAGTTGTTTAATAATTAAATTTCATTAAATTATTTTTAAATTTTATTATAATTTTTATGAATGATATAAAAAATAATTTAAAGTACATTATTTTATAAAAATGTTAAAATTAATAAATCATATAAAAGGATGCAATTATTTTATTTTATTTTATAAATAAATACTTCAAAAAGTGATATAATACAATTCAACAAATTTGCACTGCTTTGAGTATTGTTCTTTTTGTAAAAAGATTAAATAAATCTTTATTTATGTCATTAGTGAATTTTTATTCAAATTTGTAATATTATTATAATTTTAAAACTATATTATGATTAAAAAAATTTAAATTTTATATAAAATTTGAAATATATTTTTATTTTATGTTGTATAGTTTAAAAATACCATGATGAGTTAATTTATTTTTAAAATTATTATTACAATTTTATTTTCTATCAATTTTAAATGTAATATATAATATAAAAAGAATAGGAAAGAGCACTATAACACCCCTTACTCGTACCCGAGACTGGAACCAGGTACGAGGCATTACCAAACATGTACTCGAACATTTTCAGGTAATACGGGTTATAAAATTTTGTTCCAATTTGAAACCATTCAAACAACATCTTAGTGTCCCTATTATGGGCCTACAAGGCCCAAATCATACATTGAAAAGGGTCTGGGACAAGACCAAGAACTTGAGAAAGTTCTTAGAAAATTTTCTAGGTTAAGCCTCACACGCCCATGTGTTTTGGGACACGCCCGTGTGTTTTGGGACACGCCCGTGTTGAATTTCTAAAAATTATTTTCCATTTCGAACCTACAAGGGTTTTCACACAGTCAAGCATACGCCCGTGCCTATTTCTCGTGTCCTTCACAAGGCCTAGACAGGCCCGTGTGGTCGCCCGTGTCCAAAAACTCGAGCATTCTGTTTATGACGTCAGCATGAATTTAGGGGCACATGGCCAAGACACATGCCCGTGTGCTAGGCCGTGCCTTCCACATAGTTGAGACACATGACCGTGTCTTTACGTGTGTGTTTACTACCATGCATTCTGACTTAAAATTTTTAGGTGCAGGGGACATACGGCCATACCACACGCCCATGGGGTGATCCGTGTGTCACACATGGCCTAGACACACGCCCGTGTGACTACCTGTGTGGACCTTGTTAGACTATTTTCCAAGCCTTTGGTCACCCTCTAGCAACCCCATACTCTTATAGGTTCCCATAATACATAACAAGGCCTAATTATACATCTTGAATGACCTTGATAAACCTCATTGCATGTAAACCTCATCTCATCGGTTTTACACATGCTAGGTTATTCCCTTTGTATTAAGGATTTCTGTGCCTTAAAATACTTTTAAGATTGGCTCATTATTATTACTCATTGCCAATTATGACCTAGTCATCCCATGTGATTTGGTCACATTACATGTATGGAAATGTGGTAGGCCATATTTCATTCTCACTAGCACAATTGAACATAAACATGCACAAATTTGTAGGTCATAACCTACATCAAAATGAGCCAATTCCCATGGCCATATACAAGTGAACATGTATACCATTACAAGCTTTCATATTGGCAAATCAAATGACACATATAACAAAATAAACAAAAGCCCTATACATGCTAGTGATCAAAATAAAAGTATATATATACCAAAGCTGGACAAGATGATAGTTGTTAAATCTCTGTCTGTTATCCAATCTTTACGAGTCCTCGACCTTTGTAAGACAGGGAAAAGAGAGGGGTAAACATTTACATGCTTAGTAAGCCCGAATAACTGAAAAGTAAACTTACCGATTAATTAGCAAGCAACCATAATAGGCAATAAGACCAACAAGCACAGAATGGTTTCCCTATCACATGCACTCAATCAATAAGATAGTCACATAACAATGCACCATGTAACTTGTATAAGATGAGCTCATCATTCAACGTTTTCATTCTTATATATCATGTTAATCTCGTTAAGTTTCCTGGAAATCTCGATGGATTACCCATTTACTGTCAAGTCATAAGAGCGATCATCTCATGTACGTACTCCTGCAAACCTTGCATCGTACGACGGGATTACCAGTCCAGGATAAGTCTCCCGTAATATCAACTCATAAGGTGATGTCGGGATTACCAGTCCAGGCTTAATCCCTTATAGCGGCAAACACCCTTAATGAGCTCAGATTTAAATTACTAGTCCAGGCTAAATTCAGGCCCTAATCGGATTACCCGTCCGGGCTAAATCCACAATGCACACATATTCTTGGGGAGGCTCGATCACTCAAGAAACACCCGTCTGGGCTAGATCCTTTCTATATTTGAGATCAACAGATTACCCGTCCGGGCTAAATCCTTTCTGCAACACATGCAGGATCTCAAGTCACATGTAAATCATGGTTTACCCATCGGGCTTCCTTTTTAACCTCAACCGAGACATTTATCATAATGTCGTTATTAATAACACATTTCATGGATTTTCATGGCATCATCAAATACAATATTCATACATTCATAGAACATGCAATTAGGTATATTATGAGTTTACTTTAAGTTATTCGAACTTACTTGGTATTCGTCTCGATTTCGCATTTCGATTATTTCGAAACCTTTCGTTTTCCTCGATCGACTTCTCGAATTTGTTCCTCGGGGTCTATAAAAATAAAAATGAATCATTAAAACCTCACATTATTCCTTTCGAGTTTAAATTTCACCTCAGAAAAAATGACCATTTTGTCCCTAACCTTTCACATTTTTACGATTTAGTCCCTAGGTTCGTATACTGAAACCCATGCAATTTTTACCTTTCCCAAACCTAGCCGAATGTTTTTCCTTCTTATGGCAGCCCACATTTTTCCATTATTTCACATTTCTACCACATATTTAAACCTTTTGCAAAAAGGTCTTTTTAGGGGTTTTTCTTGAAAATCACCTAGGAAAAGATGTTTAACACACATCCAAATTTTATATTCCTCCATAAAACATCAAAGAATAAACATGTCACACATGGGTCACTTTGAAAACATGAACCCTAACTTAAAATATGGGTAGAAATGGAGAGAGTAAGCTACTGGGATTTTAAAAATACAAAGAACATTAAAAAAGAGGCTTGGGAACACTTACTTTTGAGCTTAAAAATGTTGAAAACCCTAGCTATGGAGGGCTTGAGAATTTTGGCTGGATGAGGGAGAAAAATGGCTGATTTTTTCCTTCATTTTCCCATTTTATTTCATTAATTAGCCAAATGACCAAAATACCCTTAAGCCCTTTCTTTAAAATTTCATCCATATATGCCCATTTGTGTCCAAAAGCTTAGAAATTAGGAAAATTGCTCTTTAAGACCTTCTAATTAATAATCTAATGCAATTTCATACAAATTGCTTCTAGAATCCAAGTTTTACAATTTATTCGATTTGGTCTTTATTTTCCAATTGGACACCTTACTCATAAAATTTCTTCATGAAACTTTAACACATGCATATTCTCATTTTCTAGACCTCATAATAATCATAAAATAAATATTTCAACGTCGAATTTGTGGTCCCGAAACCATTGTTCCGACTAGGCCCTCTTCAAGATGTTACATTTCTTCCCCCATAGGGACTCTCGTCCTCGAAAGTCTTACCAGTAAATAGGTTCGGATATTGGCTTCTCATGGTTTCTTCCAACTCCCATGTAGCCTCTTCCATACCATCTCGATGCCATAAGACTTTTACCAAAGCTACATCTTTATTTCTCAGCTGTTTAACCTCACGAGCCAAAATCTTGACCAGTTTTTCACCATAAGTCATGTCTGGTCTAATTTCAATCTCTGCCAGTGAAATCACATGAGAGGGGTCTGATCGATATTGTCTTAACATAGATACATGAAACACATCGTGAATCTTTTCTAGTTCAGGTGGCAATGACAAACGATAGGCTAATGGTCTAATTCTTTCAGTAATCTCATACGGTCCGATAAATCGCAGACTCAGTTTGCCCTTCCAGCCAAATTTTAGCACATTTTTCCGTGGAGATACTTTCAAGAATACACTATTTCCAACTTGGAACTCAATCTTTTTTTTTCAAATCAGCATATGACTTTTGCCTATCCGATGTCACTTTGAGACAGTCATGTATCACTTTAAGCTTTTCTTCAGTTTCCTTAATTAGATCAACTCTATGAATCTAACTCTCCTTGAGTTCTGTCCAATACAATAGAGTTCGACACTTCCTTCCATACAAGGCCTCATAAGGCGCCATCTTCAAACTCGTTTGAAAACTGTTGTTGTAGGTGAATTCTACCAATGGCAAGTATTTTTCCCAACTACCCTGAAATTCGAGGATGCAACATCGCAACATATCCTCAAGAATCTGAATCATCCGCTCAGACTAGCCGTCGATCTACAGGTGAAAAGCGGTACTAAAGTTTAACTTTGTACCCAAGGCTTCTTGTAACTTTTTCTAAAATCTCGAAGTGAATCTCAGGTCTCTGTCTGAAATAATCGATAACTGTACCCCGTGTAATCTCACAATCTCAGATATATACAAGCAGACCAACTTATCAAGTGAATAATCTATCCTTACCATAATAAAATGAGCCGGCTTTGCCAACTTATCCACCACAACTTATATAGCATCTTTCTTTTTCTGGGTCAATGGTAATCCTGTCACAAAGTCTATAGTAACTCTATCCCACTTCCATTCGGGGACCATTACAGGTTGTAACAAACCTGAACGTACTTGATGCTCAGCTTTGACTTGCTGACATATCAAGCATTTCGATACAAATTCGGAGATGTCCCTCTTTATTCCCACTAGTATATTTTCTTCAAATCATTGTACATCTTGGTACTTTCTGGATGAATAGATAAACGGCTATCATGTGCTTCTTGCAAAATTCTCTGAATAATTTCATCGTTTCTCGGTACACAAACTCCGTCTTTGAACATTAAACATCCATCAGGACCAATCTAAAAGTCTGATTCAATGGCTGACTCACATTGAGTTCTTTTAGCTTGCAGGTCATTATCATTAGTTTGAGCATCATAAATTTCCTGAAGAAATGTCAGCCTAGCCCTTGGCTCTGCCAAGACTGAACCATCATCAAACAATGCCAATCAAGTTCCCATGGCCATCAATGCAAGCAAGGATTTTCTACTTAATGCGTCGGTGACCACATTCACCTTTCCAAGGTGGTAATCGATGATTAGCTCATAGTCTTTAATTAATTCTAACCATCTCTGCTGTCTCAGATTCAATTCTTTTTAAATCAGCAAATACTTCAAACTCTTGTGGTCTGTAAATATAAGACAAGTCGCACCATATAAGTAATGCCTCTAGATTTTTAAAGCAAAAATAATGGTGGCAAGCTCTAAGTCATGCATCGAATAATTCTTCTCATGTGGCTCCAACTGCCGTGAAACATATGCTATCACCTTGTCATCTTGCATAAGTACACAACCCAGTCCATTTAAGGATGCATCATTTTAGACCACAAATTCTTTTCTTGACTCGAGTAAGACTAGAACAGGGGCTTCAGTCAGCAATGTCTTCAACTTCTCGCAACTCTATTGACACTTTTTTGTCCATTCAAACTTAACGTCTTTCTATAGCAAGCTCGTCATTGGAGTCACTATCATGGAGAATCCTTTCACAAATCTTCGGTAGTAACCAGCTAAGCCTAAAAAGCTTCTAACCTCGGTTACATTTTTAGGTGGTTTCCATTCAACGATAGCAGAGATCTTACTTGAATCATCTCGGATAACTTCGCCCGAAATAATATGACCCAAAAACCCTACCTCTTGGAACCAAAACTCACTCTTGCTAAACTTAACATATAATTGCTTTTCCCGTAAGGTCTGCAACACAGTTCTCAGATGCTTCGCATGCTCTGTCCCATCCTTGGAATAAATCAAAATGTCATCAATGAACACAACAACGAACTTGTCCAAGTATGACCGAAATATCCTGTTCATAAGGTCCATGAATACGGTCGGTGCATTCGTTAACCCAAACGGCATGACAAGAAATTTATAGTGACCATATCTCGTTCTGAAAGTTGTCTTAGGCATGTCCGATTCCTTGACTTGCAACTAATAGTAGTAGGATATCAGGTCTATCTTAGAGAATACAGTGGCTCTGTAATACCCCAAAATTTTTTACAGTAGGATATTATCCTTAATATAGTAAAATAAGGAAATAAAGTGACAAAAAGGGAAATTTTTGGTTATGTTAATATTGGGAAGTATATTATGATATATTAATCCAAGAAAGAACTAAATTGTAAAAGTGAGAAAAGTTTTGTTGTACAAGAGTAAATACTCAAAAATTAAGGGGTTAAAATGTAGATATGAAAAAGTTGAAGGAGCAATAGTGTAAATATTTTAAGGGTGGAATGATCTAGAAACTAAGGAAAATGGATGAATTAGGACCAACTTGAATAGGTGAAGAACTATGAGGGACTAAATTGTAATTTTGTCAAATTAAATGATGACTCAAGGATGGAATTTTAAAAGATAATAAAGGGAAAAATTGTCAATTGGAAGAGAGAGAAATCTAGAAAGTAATGATGTTGTTAATGATATTTTATAATTATTTAATTAGATAAATATTATTTTAATGAGATATTTTATTATTTTATTATTATTTATTTAGTATAAAAATAAAGGAAAGATGAAAAATTTTCATCATCTTTCTCATGCACTAACGTGAGAGGAAGAGAGAAAGAAAAAAAGTTTTGCTTTCTTTATAATTTGGTCCTTCTACCAAAAATTCACCATTTTCACCCAAAAATCAAAAGAATTTCCATAGCTACCAAGAGAGAAAAATGTTAAGGAGACTATGGGAAGTTAGAATATTAAGTTGGATTCAAGAAATGGAAGCTGAAGGAGAGAGAAAATCAAGATGAAGATTGAAATCAATAGAACAAGGTAAGAACATCATGATTTCAATATATTTTTAAGTTTGATATTATTGAAAAAGCATGGGATTGATGTTAATGTAGAGTTTCCTTACATATGATCCTATGTTCTTGATATGTTAGTGAAAAGAAAATAAGAGAATGTGATGAGAAATAGTGTAGAAAAAGAAAATAAATATGTTATAAACATCGTAATTAATATCTTGTACTAAAACAGTTTTAGATAGCAGCAATGGTCTAACTTTGAAAAATCACCAAAAATTTTGGAAACCGAATTAGAAGTTTAATAGAATATGAAATTAAATTTTATTGAGTCTAGTTTTTCATAGAAGAAACGGTGTAAGCAATTAAATTGTAAATTATGAGATATAACAAATTTAGCTAGACAAGGTTAGAATGATTTTGGGTTCCCCTATTCTAGCTTCAGAAAATCATAAAAAATTGGATAAAAATAATCAAGTTCTTAAAGTTATATGTTTAAAATCTTGAATGAGTCTATTTTCAATAGAAATAAATGAGAACATCATCTAACTCATGTACAATAAGATAATTAATTTTTAGTAAGGAAGGGCCGGAACTGTCAGATAGTAGATAAGGGAGACTTTAAAGAATAAATTGAACTTATTGGCTAAACCAGAAATTCTAAAAAATTTATGGTAAGAATATATATAAGTCTAGTTTCATGGAAAATTAGCAGATCTTAATTTTGAGTTCTTTAGCTCAAGATATAAATAATTTAGTGACTATGACCCAAATGGATAGTTTTGAATATACATATAAGTAAATAGTGAAATTATTGATAATGTTACTGGTAGCATGTTATATAAATCAAGGATGTGGAATGGAGAGGAGGAAAATAAATATATGAATTTTCAGTTAGCAAAGGTTTTTTGGGTTTTTCACACAGGAAGAAAAACAGAACCAAGTTATCCGGATGAAATATGAAGCTCTTGTTGAAGCTAGAGCAACAAAGCAATACTTTCGGATAAAGTATGAAGTAATTTTGAGATTCAAGGACTTGAGAGTGGCAACCAAACAAATAGAAGCAAAAGGGATGAGAAATTGAGAGAAGCATTTCATCTGGGTAACATACATACTGTTGTTTGTTGCCACCTTTAACATGTTTACATTTAAAATGGATAATTTGTATGTTTTAAACTCAGAGACTAAATTGAATAAAAGAAGAACTATAGAGGCAATTTTGTAAAATGTCAAAAATGACCAAAATGAAGGAAATGAATTGTTTTATTGATTAAATAAAAATTGAATGAAATTATTAATTTGGATCAATATTGGGTGATAATCGGGGAAAATGAAAAAAATTTACCAAAATGCCCCTAAATCTTGATATTTTTACAATTTCGCCATGTAAGTTCGTGTAACTTGAATTATATTCTTAAATATTTGAAATGTATGTTATTGATGTGAATATAATTTAAATATTCCTTGTATGAAAATTGATGAAACATTGATATATTTGATAAAAAGGGGAAGAAATACCGGTTGAGCGAAAATGAATTGACGGTAAAAAGGATCTAGCCCGGACGGGTGATCCTATCTTGATATAGCCCTCCCGAAGAATACGAGTAAAATGGATTTAGCCCGGACAGGTAATTCGAATTAGGGTCTGAATTTAGCCTGGACTGGTAATTCAGATCCAAGCTCATTAGAGTAATTGTCGTTGTAGGGGATTTAGCCTGGACTAGTAATCCCGCTGTAAGGATGAGGTTCGTGGGAGTGTGCTTTCTGAAATGAAATGTGTAAGACCATGTTTGAAAGATATCATGGAAACATGATATGAAATGTATAAGACCATGGTTGAAAGATACCATGGCAACGTGACATGAAATGAACAAGACCATGGTTGAAAGATATCATGGAAACGTGACATGAAATGAACAAGACCATGGTTGAAAGATACCATGGCAACATGATGGGAAATGAATAAGACCACGGTTGAAAGATACCATGGCAATGTGACATTAAATGAACAAGACCATGGTTGAAAGATACCATGGCAAGATGACAGGAAATGAGTAAGACCGTAGTTGAAAGACACTATGACATCATGTCAAAGATAAAAAAGACCGTGGATGGGAGACGCTATAACATCTGTTGAACAATTGATATTCAAGTAATATGTATCAGATGACGAATGGTTATATGAAATGGTTGTGTGAAATGTTTACAAGAACTGGTCATATGGAAATATATGTACAAAATAGTTGTATGAAATAATTATGAAGATAGATAAACGAAATAAGTATAGGTACATGGAATATAATTTATGTTAAGTTTGATATAAACTAGTACCAGAATAAATATATATAAAATATATGGAAATGATGGAGCATGAAATATTGATATAATGAAATGAATGATATATATTTATGAAGAAACGGTAAGAGATTGATATGTTTCATGACATGTACATATAGGATTATCTTTGATATGTTGATACAAGGAAATCATGTAAGTTGAGACAATTATTAAACTCAAGTGTGACATGTAGAGAAAATAAGTATATCAATATTGAATTTAGATGAAATACGTACTAGTATACTAACAATGTTGTTGTTTGATGCTTAGACAAGTGCCAAGCTATTGATGGAATGGTAATATATTTATTTATATGATGCATTGAATCGATAAGTATTTAATTGAAATTTTTTAAGTGATCTGCAAATTCTAATAATGCTTGGAAACCCTATTTTAACGGTAGATACGGGTTAGGGGTGTTATAGGCTCCCCTCAACTGGTCGAACAAATCATCGATCCTTGGAAAATAATACTTATTCTTGATAGTTACCTTATTCAGTTGTCGATAATCTATACATAGCCTCATTGAACCATCTTTCTTCTTTACAAATAATACTACAGCACCCCAAGGCGAAAAACTAGGCCTTGCAAAACCTTTATCTGTAAGCTCTTGCAACTGTGTTTTTAACTCTTTCAGCTCGGTTGGTGCCATCCAATATGGAGCAATAGAAATAGGAGCTATTCCTGGCACCAGTTCAATACCAAACTCTATCTCTCTTTCAGAAGGCAATCCGGGTAATTCTTCCGGGAACACGTCTGGATATTCACATACTATTGGCACGGACTCAATCTTCAACTCAGTTTCCTTAGTGTTCAGAACAAAAGCAAGGTGGGCTTTATACCTTTTTCTTATATATCTTCGAGCCATCATTGAGGTAATTACAACCGGTGGTGTACCCGATTCTTTTGATTCAACCCGTAAAATCTCTCCATCATGGCACTTCAATATATTATACTTGCTACCACATTTTACAATTACATCATGCAGGCTAACCAATCAATACCAAGTATTACATAAAACTCATCAAATGACAATAACATAAGGTTAGTCACAAAGCAATGACCCTGAATTGTCAAAGGACAATGCTTACAGGCTTTATTGACTAGAACTGACTTGCCTAATGGGTTCGACACTTTGATAATAAATTTCGTAAGTTCAATGGATATATTCATACTAGACACCAATCTCATGCAAATGTATGAGTGCGTCAACCCCAGATCAATTAAGGCAACAACACAAGTATTAAAAAGAGAAAAAGCACCATGATGACGTTAGGAGTAGAGGCTTCCTCTCGAGCACGTATTGCCTACGTTCTTACCGGGGCTCGAGCCTCTGATTTTGTAGTGTCTTTGGCTACAACTCGACTGCCACTAGCACTTCCAGGATACCTCGGAGGTCTACCTCGTGGAATAGGAGCACTTAACTTTGGGGCTACTTTCACCTCTTTATCGGTTCGCTCAGGACAGTCTCTGAGGAAGTGGTCAAGAGAACCACATCTATAGCATGCACCGCGCTTCATTCGGCACTCTCCGAAGTGAAATTTGTTGTAGCTTTTGCATTTCGGCTTTTGATCATCTACACTTCCCACACTAGTCACCCTCGGGGAGAAAGACTTCTAGTTACGTCGTTTAGAGCTTCTCACTCTACCTGAATATCCTACCGATGAAGTGAAGCGTTCATGTTGACTCCTTGATTCTTTGTGAAAAATAAGAGCGTCTTACCGCTGGATCTCTTACTAGAAACTCGAGCTTCTCTTTTTGCTTATTTCCTTTCATTATTGAGCTCCTCAGCCTTATTGGCCCGATCAACTAATGCAGCGAACTCTTGTATCTCAAGGATCCCAATCAATAACTTGATTTCCTCATTCAGACCTTCCTCAAAGCTTTTACACATTTTTGACTCTGTTTGGACCCATTCAGTTGCATACTAACTTAGTCTCACGAATTCCCTTTCGTATTTCGGTACCGTCTTATTTCCTTGTTTGAGTTCTAGGAACTCCTTCCGTTTCGAATCTAAGAACCTTTGACTGATGTATTTCTTCTTAAAATCTACCTGGAAAAATTCCCAAGTGAGGTTTTCCTTTGGTACCACTAAAGATACAGTCTTCCACCAATGGTATGCAGTATCCTTTAGAAGAGATACATCACACTTTAAACACTCCTCAGGTGTGCATGATAATTCGTCCAATACTCGTGTAGTATTCTCAAGCTAGAACTCGGCTCGTTTAGCATCATCATCAATCTTAGCTCTAAATTCCTCAGCCCCATACTTTCTAAGCTTGTCTACAGGGGCTTTACCAATTCTTACAGTTGCCATACCTCGTGGCAATTCCTTATCAGGTTGGTTAGGGGGTGGCGGAGGTCGTGGTATGTTGGGGTGATTTCTCAAATAATCTCCAAACCACTCATCCATCATGTCAAAGAAGGCGACTCTGGCCTCTTCCCGACCTTCAAACATAGGCCTTTTACTACTACTAGAAATGGCTCATTTACGGATGCTAAAGCATGGCTCTCAGCTCCCTCAGATTCATCTTGTGCTTGATTAGAAGACATTTACTATATTCAAAGACAATTAAACAGTTAGGAGATGTCACACTATCAACGTTCGTATAATGGCATGTATAGCAAGACTTAATACTCTCTACGATAGTCCTACAACCAACTATACCGTAGCTCTGATACCACTAAATGTAACACCCCTTACCCGTACCCGAGACTGGAACCAGGTACGAGGCGTTACCAGACATGTACTCGAACATTTTCGGGTAATACGAGTTATAAAATTTTGTTCCAATTTGAAACCATTCAAACAACATCTTAGTGTCCCTATTATGGGCCTACGAGGCCTAAATCATACATTAAAAAGGGTCCGGGACTAGACGAAGAACTTGAGAAAGTTCTTAGAAAATTTTCTAGGTTAAGCCTCACACGTCTGTGTGGAGGCAATGCACACGCTCGTGTGTTTTGGGACACGCTCGTCTCCTACACCCGTGTTAAATTTCTAAAAATTATTTTCCATTTCGAACCTACAAGGGTTTTCACACGGCCAAGCACACACTCGTGTCCTTTACATGGCCTAGACACGCCTGTGTGGTCGCCTGTGTGCAAAAACTCGAGCATTCTGTTTATGACGTCAACATGCATTTAGGGGCACACAGCCAAGACACATACCCGTGTGCTAGATCGTGCCCTCTACACGGTTGAGACACACGGCCGTGTCTCTACCCGTGTGTTTACTACCATGCATTCTGACTTAAAATTTTGAGGTACAGGGGGCACACAGCCATACCACACGCCTATAGGGCAATCCGTGTGTCACACACGGCCTAGACACAAGCCTGTGTGACTACCCATTTGGACCTTGTTAGGCTATTTTCCAAGCCTTTGGTCACCCTCTATCAACCCCATACTCTTCTAGGTTCCCATAATACATAACAAGGCCTAATTATACATCTTGAATGACCTTGATAAACCTCATTGCATGTAATCCTCATCTCATCGGTTTTACACATGCTAGGTTATTCCCTTTGTGTTAAGGGTTTCTGTGCCTTAAAATACTTTTAAGATTGGCTCATTATTATTACTCATTGCCAATTATGACCTAGTCATCCCATGTGATTTGGTCACATTACATGTATGGAAATGTGGTAGGCCATATTTCATCCTCACTAGCACAATTGAACATAAACAGGCACAAATTTGTAGGTCATAACCTACATCAAAATGAGCCAATTCCCATGGCCATATACAAGTGAACATGTACACCATTACAAGCCTTTATATTGGCAAATCAAATGACACGTATAACAAAATAAACAAAAGCCCTATACATGCCATTGATCAAAATAAAAGTATCTATATACCAAAGCTAGACAAGATGATAGTGTGTTAAATCTCCGACCGTTTTCCAATCTTTACAAGCCCCCGAGCTCTGTAAGACAAGGAAAATTGAAGGGTAAGCATTTACATGCTTAGTAAGCCTAAATAACTAGAAAGTAAACTTACCAATTAATTAGCATGCAACCATATTAGGCAATAAGACCAACAAGCACGAAATGGTTTCCCTATCACATGCACTCAATAACAAGATAGTCATATAACAATACACCATGTAACTTGTCTAAGATGAGCTCATCATTCAATGTTTTCATTCTTATATCTCATGTTAATCTCGTTGAGTTTCCTGGAAATCTCGATGGATTACCCATTTACCTTCAA
This sequence comes from Gossypium hirsutum, assembly GCF_007990345.1. Taxonomy (NCBI): domain Eukaryota; kingdom Viridiplantae; phylum Streptophyta; class Magnoliopsida; order Malvales; family Malvaceae; genus Gossypium; species Gossypium hirsutum. The sequence goes on from NC_053433.1 coordinate 64,410,385, forward strand.
GTTGTAAGAGCGATCATCTCATGTATGCACTCTCGCGAACCTCGCATCTTACGGCGGGATTACCAGTCCAGGATAAATCCCCCGTAATATCAACTCATAAAGTGATGTTGGGATTACTAGTCTAGGCTTAATCCCTTATAGCGACAAACACCCTTAATGAGCTCGAATCTGAATTACCAGTCTAGGCTAAATTCAGACCCTAATCGGATTACCCGTCCGGGCTAAATCCACAATGCACACATATTCTTTGGAAGGCTCGATCACTCAAGAAACACCCGTCCGGGCTAGATCCTTTCTATATTTGAGACCAACGGATTACCCGTGTGGGCTAAATCCTTTCTGCAACACATGTAGGATCTCAAGTCACATGTAAATCATGGTTTACCCATCGGACTTCCTTTTTAACCTCAACCGGGACATTTATCATAATGTCATTATTAATAACACATTTCATGGATTTTCATGCCATCATCAAATAAAATATTCATACATTCATAAAACATGCAATTAGGTATATAATGAGTTTACTTTAAGTTATTCGAACTTACCTGGTATTTGTCTCGATTTCGCGTTTCAGTTATTTCGAAATATTTCGTTTTCCTTGATCGACCTCTAGAATTTGTTCCTCGGGGTCTATAACAATAAAAATGAATCATTAATACCTCACATTATTCCTTTCGAGTTTAAATTTCACCCTAAAAAAATAACCGTTTTGCCCCTAACCTTTCACATTTTTACGATTTAGTCCCTAGGCTCGTATAATGAAATGCATGCAATTTCTACCTTACCCAAGCCTAGACGAATGTTTTTCCCTCTTATGGAAGCCCACATTTTTCCATTATTTCATATTTCTACCACATATTTTACACCTTTTGCAAAAATGTCATTGTTGAAATATGTATATATTTTAAATTTATTTAGGTAGATAAATCTTATTTAGGTAGATAAGATTTATTCATATTCTAGGAATATTTTTGTTTTATCTTTTAGTAGTTTATTAGGACAAAGCAACTATTTTCTTTTATATTTTAGTAGTTTATTAGAATAAGGGAACTATTTTCCCAATTAGGATTAGGACTCTTTTCTCTATTTAAGTTCAATTCTTCAATTAATAATATAGAACAGTTTTATTAAAAGCTCTATTGAAAACTTTCATGGCATCTGAGCTAGGTTAAAATCTCTAGTAACATCATGGTTAAAACAGCCTTCACTAGAGATAAGAAAAAACCTTGGTGCGATCACTACAAAAAAATATTGGCACACTTGAGAAACGTGTTGGAAGCTCCATGGGAAACCGAAAAATAGAAGGAAAAGGAGTGGCAATGGTCATGGTTCACAATCAGGGGATAGCAGAGCTTTCCAAACAACTAATGGAAATTATAAAGGCCAAAGTTCTCTGGAAGGGTCTCCATTCCCTAAGGAACAATTAGAGCATCTACACAAGTTTTTTCAATCACCACAATTTCGGATGAATTCTTCAATTCCTAACTCATCCAATAATCCTTCTTCCTCTTTTGCCCAATCAGGTACTGATTTTTCTGTTTTTTTCAGTGTCAAGCCTTGTAAAACAAATACATGGATCGTTGATTTTGGACTAGTGATCACATGACTAGTAGTCATTTTATTTTTTCAACTTACACACCTTGCGCAGGAAACAAAAAGATCAAACTAGCAGATGGGTCCTTCTCGGCAATAGCCGGGAAAGGCACTGTTAAAATTTCATCTTCCTTGGTTTTACATGATGTTTTACATGTGCCAAATCTAGCTTGTAATCTCATAGCGGTCAGTAAATTATCCCAGTCCTCAAATTGTCATGTTATATTTGACTCCTCTATGTGTAAGTTTCAGGACATGGTCTCGAGGAGGATGATTGGCAATGCTAATGAATTTGGTGGAATTTACTTTCTTGAAGACGACCATCTAAGTTAACCAACAACTACTTTATGTTTAAATTCTGTTTCTGATAAGGTTATGATTTGGCATTATAGGCTTGGACATCCTAATTTTTACTATTTAAGATATTTGTTACCTAATCTTTTTAAAAATAAAAGTCCTTCTTCATATCATTGTGAATTTTGTGAATTGGCTAAACATCATCGGTCATTCTTTCCACCTCAAAATTATAAAGCCTCCAAACCTTTTTCATTAATTCATAGTGATGTTTGGGGACCTTCAAGAGTCTCGACCTTTTTAGGAAAATGTTGGTTTGTCACTTTTATTGATGATCATACTCGACTTTGTTGGTTGTTTTTATTAAAAGATAAGTCTGAAGTTAAAAATGTGTTTTAGTATTTTTATGCTATGGTGAAAACACAATTTGGTGTGAAAATAGAAGTATTTCAGACTGACAATGGTGGGGAATTTTTTAGCAACCAATTAGGTGTTTTCTTAACCAAACATGGAATAGTCCACCAAAGTTATTGTATAAATACACCACAACAAAATGGGATTGCAAAAAGAAAAAACTGACATCTTTTGGAAGTAACTAGAGCCTTGATGTTCACTAGTCAGGCACCACGTTATCTTTGGGGCGAAGCCTTGTTAACAGCTACATATCTTATTAATAGAATGCCCAGTAAAACTCTAAACTATAGAACTCCTTTTAGTCTCTTTAAAGATAATTTTCCTAACTCTAAATTGATCACAGATTTATCCTTCCGAGTTTTTGGGTGTAGTGTTTTTTTTCATCTTCACAACCAAGGTAAACTAGATCCTAGAGCAAAAAAATGTGTCTTTGTTGGTTATACTTCTACTAAAAAGGGTTACAAATGTTATGATCCAATTTATAGGAAGATTATTATTACCATGGATGTCACATTTGTTGAAACACAATATTATTTTGATTCTAATCTTCAGGGAGGGAATTATACTAAGGAAGATTCTATAATTGATCAAAAAAAGATTAGGAATATACAACATAGGGATTCTAATAATGGGGAAGGCGAATTTATAATTAAAACAGAAATTAATGATGTTAATGTTAATGAAAAGGAGGATGAAGGTGTAGAGTCTAATCATGAGAATAAAAATAAACAAAATAGTTAATTGTTTATTCAAGAAGAAATCGAAATCAAGAAAGTGGAATCCACCAGCTTCATCACCAAGAATCTGACCCGTAAGATCCTGTCAAAAGTCCAGGTAAAACTCATAATCCAGTCAATGAATGTTCTGATTTAGTTATTCCAATTGCCAAAAGAAAAGGTGTTAGAAATATTGTCAAATATCCCATGTCTAACTTTGTATCCTATAAAGCCTTGTCTTTGACATTCTCAACCTTTGTTTCGTGTCTCGATACTGTACAAATACCCAAAAATGTGAATGATGCTTTACAGGCTCCTGAGTGGAAGGAGGCTATTTTAGAAGAGATGCGCGCTCTTGAAAAAATAGGTACATGGGAAACAATGGAATTACCTGTAGAGAAAAAAACAGTGGGCTGTAAATGGGTGTTCACAACCAAATTCAAACAAGATGGATCTTTAGATAGATACAAAGCCCGGTTGGTGGCTAAAGGGTACACTCAAACATACAGGATAGATTATCTTGAAACGTTTGCTCCAGTGGCCAAATTAAATTCCGTTAGAGTTCTTTTATCAATTGCTGTTAATCTTGATTGGTCTTTACAGTAGTTAGAAGTGAAGAATGCTTTCCTAAGTGGAAAACTTGAAGAAGAATTTTACATGGATCCTCCTCCGATTTTTGAAGAAAAATTTGAAACTCGAGTATGTAAACTCAAGAAATCTTTGTATGGTCTGAAGCAGTCTCCTCGAGCTTGGTTTGAACGATTCACTCAAGTTGTTAAAAAACAAGGTTACTCACAAGGGCAAGCTGATCACATAATGTTCTATCGACATTCACAAAAAGGTAAAATAGCAATTATTATAGTTTATGTCGATGATATCATTCTTACAGGAGATGATATAGATGAAATAAGGCGTCTCAAGGAGCATTTAGCATTGCAGTTTGAGATTAAAGACTTGGGTCATTTGAAATACATTCTTGGAATAGAAGTTGCTCGATCAAAGTAGGGTCTTGTGGTCTCTCAGAAAAAATATGTGATAATCTTTTAAAAGAGGCTGGGATGAGTGGTTGCCGCCCAGCTGACACACCAATTGATCCAAATGTAAAATTCAGAAATAAAGAAGGTTGATTAGTTGATAAAGGGCAATACCAAAGATTAGTTGGTAAGTTAATTTACTTATCACATACAAGGCCAGACATAGCTTTTGCAGTGAGCTTAGTGAGTCAATTTATGCACTCTCCAATAGAGGAACATGAAGAAGCAGTGTTTCGAATTCTAAGATACTTGAAGAGTTCACCGGGAAAGGGCTTATTCCTCAAGAAATCCGAACAAAGAGGAATTGAAGCTTATACAGATGCAGATTGGGCAGGCTCAATAACAAATAGAAGATCTACATCAGGATACTGTACATTTGTTTAGGGAAACCTTGTGACTTGGGGAAGCAAAAAAAAGTGTTTAGCAAGAAGTAGTGCACAGGCTGAGTTTAGATCAACGGCTCAAGGAATTTGTGAAATGATGTGGTTAAAAAGAATTATGGAAGAACTGAGGAAACCAATAACTTCACCAATAAAGTTGTACTGTGATAGCAAAGCTACCATTAGTATTGCTTACAACCCAGTCCAACATGACAGAACTAAACATGTTGAGATTGATAGACACTTTATCAAGGAGAAGATTGAAGAAGGCTAAGTGTGCATGCCGTTTGTTCCTTCAAAACAACAGATTGCTGACATACTCACCAAAGGACTCTCTAAGACAAACTTTGATTTTCTTGTAAGCAAGTTGGGCATGATTGATATATATGCACCAACTTGAGGGAGGGTGTTGAAATATGTATATATTTTAAATTTATTTAGGTAGATAAATCTTATTTAGGTAGATAAGTTTTATTCATATTCTAAGAATATTTTATTTTATCTTTTAGTAGTTTATTAGGACAAGGGAACTATTTTCTTTTATATTTTAGTAGTTTATTAGAATAAAAGAACTATTTTCCCAATTAGGATTAGGACTCTTTTCTCTATTTAAGTTCAATTCTTCAATTAATAATATAGAACAGTTTTATTAAAAGCTCTCTTGAAAACTTTTAGTCATTTTAGGGGTTTTTCATGAAAATCACCTAGGAAAAGATGTTTAACACACATCCAACTTTCATATTCCTCCATAAAACATCAAAGAATAAACATTTCACACATGGGTCACTTTGAAAACATGAACCCTAACTTAAAATATGGGTAGAAATGAAGAGAGTAAGCTACCGGGATTTTAAAAATACAAAGAACATTAAAAACGGGGCTTGGGAGCACTTACTTTTGATCTTGAAAATATTGAAAACCCTAGCTATGGAGGGCTTGAGAATTTCGGCTGGATGAAGGAGAAGAATGGCAGATTTTTGCCTTCATTTTCCCATTTTATTTCATTAAATAGCCAAATGACCAAAATGCCCTTAAGCCCTTTCTTTAAAATTTCATCAATACATACCCATTTTTGTCCAAAAACTTAGAAATTGGGAAAATTTCTCTTTAATACCTTTTAATTAATAATCTAAAGAAATTTCGTACAAATTGCTTCCAGAATCCAAGTTTTACAATTTATTCGATTTGGTCCTTATTTTCCAATTGGACACCTTACTCATAAAATTTCTTCATGAAACTTTAACACATGCATATTCTCATTTTCTAAACCTCATAACAATCATAAAATAAATATTTCAATGTCGGATTTGTGGTCCCGAAACCACTGTTCCGACTAGGCCTTATTTCAGGATGTTACAAGCACTATATAAAAGTAAACTGCTTTCCAAATTTGTTAAAAGAGGACGTGGCATTATTTTAATTGGTTAGTGACGGGGGATTTCCTTCCATCATGAACTTTAGGAACTTAAAAGCTGTTTTTTTAAAAAGAAAGTAAATTAGATTAAATTTTTGTTTTTTCATTTAATTACAAGTTAGTTATTGAATTATTTAAAAGTTTTCATTTAAGTCACTGAACTATTCAGAAGTTTTTATTTATGTCACTGGGCTGTTAAGTTTTTTTTTTTAAAGTTCTGCCAATAAACTCCAAGTGACGATTCGATGATTGGTAAGTTGGATCAGTATCCATTGATAAGTAGAAAAATATACCTTAGATCAGGGGTGTAGCCAGGGGGCTGGCATGGGCCCTGGACCCCCCTAAAATGGAAAATTTTATTTTAGGCCCTTAAATTTTTTTAAAAATTTTAAATTAGTAAAGGTAAAATTGCACTTTGGCCCTTCCTAAAATTATAAAAATTCAATTTAATCCTTTATAAATTATAAAAATATAAACTATAAAAAATTAAAATTTCATCCGCCCCCCCTAAAAAAATTTTCTGGCTTCGCCCCTACCTTAGATCCAAGTTGATATTATAGTCAATATCGAATATCAAATAAAATAGTTGTTTGAATTTTGGTTAAAAAATTCATGACATCCAAAGTTATTTAATGAAAGGAAATGAATTGTAAAAAAGGAGAAAAAGAGCTTTCAAGTGGTGCAAATAATGTATATAGAGAAAATCATATAACATTGATTTTAATAACCGAGTGATTTACCCATAGTTTAGTGACTAATGATATAGTTTATGGATGAGAATAGATTGTATGAAACTGTGATTCCACGTTATCCTTATCCCTTTCAATGGGAGGATGACAAATCAACTTTTTCCTCCTGATCTTTAGCATTTTTAGTTGGATTTGAATTTTTTTCAAGTGGAAAAAGCTGAAAATCAGAAAGAAAAATTTGATTAGTCATACTTCCATTGAAAAGGGATAAGGATGATGTGGAATCACAGTTTCATACGATCCCTTCTCATTTATGTATATGCGTATGATAGAATTTCTACTTTTTATTTAATATTTTAAAAATATCTTAATTTTCACATTTACCAAATAAATTGGATTCAAAGTCTTGTACACATAGCAACTCCTTTCTAATATTTTTATCAACAAATAAAATTTAAGTTACATGAGGTTTCCGTGGACCAATTTCAACACACTGTTTAAAGGGATATTCATGAGCAAAAATGCAATTTGTGAAGATTAGCTCCTTGTCTACTACCCAAAGAACTTGAATTATCCTCTCATTATTTATAGTTTTGACTTTTCATTTCTTTTTCAAAGTATTATTCATATTTGATCTAAGGCAAACTTAATTTGATAATAAAACTATATAGATGACAATATGACATACATAATGAATGAGAAGCCAACCTAAATTACAAAGCAATGCAAGCTACCTATTATGTTTAGGTCTAAGCTCAATTCCTTGGACAATAAGGCCTCGTTTTGGTTGATCATCATGGTCTTCCCGTAGACTAAATTCCACAGTCTTATCATCTTCAAATCGATTGAAGAACTCCCCCATTTCAATCTCCAACCACCCATCTGCCCTCTCTTTAGCTTGCTGTGGCATATTTCGTGGTGGGTCTAGGATTACACTATGCACTTCTCCTGCCGCTGTTCCCTCAATGCTGACATCCAACTCCACAGGTGTATGCCTGAAACCATATCTGTCTCTCACAAGCTTAAACACAAAGTATGCTGCATAGTTTGTGTTGGAAGATAGGGTGCTCAGCTTAACCTTTCCCTTTATTTCCAGCCTCCCCACATTCTTAAGCTTAGCAACCCTACAAAACCTGTCATCATATGCATCTTACAATAAGATAATAAAATAATACACACTTTCAATTGATTTGTCGTAAAAGTAACATAAAAAGCTCTTGTAACAGAAATTAGATCAACTTTTGTCCTATTTATTTAAAGAATTGGTAAGGTAACCCCTATTAAAAAAGTTAAGTTGTACTTCTAATAAAAATTCCGTATCAAGACAAATGCAATTTTGTACCGAGTGATTAGAAGCTTGGAAAGAAATAAAGAGTATGGCGGCAATAAGCTATTGTTTTGTATGAGTATAGAGTCCATTTACATCATGCCTAGAATTTGAACTCTATGTACATAAACCCATCCTCCCAATGTAAAATTTATATATTTATTTTAATATAAAAAAAAATAAAGAAATGTATTGATCTCTTTCATTTCACATGTTAAAAATAAAGGAAAAGCGTTAAGAACAAACCTAGAGTCTGGTAGTGATATCCAAGTCCAGTGGCGAGGTGTATCAACCCATTGAATTGAAAGTGCTTTTGCCCCTACCATATACCACTTCTTTCCATTCTCCTTCTCTAGTTGAAACTTCTATTTCAAGATACACGGGAAAAGGAAAATGGGCAACATTATCAATGATTCAGACAAGGGGCACATGGAGCAAAAGAACGAGGTCCTAATTAAATTGTATATATGTTTTACTAAAATTTAAATTCATGAAAATGGAATGTCCAGATAAAAACAACCGGATTTTATTTACTTTTTCATCCCTAATTGCGATCCACGTCATCTCCAATAGAAATTAATTATGTGACTGTTAGAGTGTAGACAACTTTGATTTGGATACGTATGTTAGTTTTATTTGGACACTCCTTCCATCAACAATAATTTATAGTGAGGGTATTTTAACACGTTTAATATGATCCTGTCATTAGTTATAGGGAATTAGTTATAGGGAATGCAGGTTCGAACGTGTTAAAGTTCGAACGTGTTAAAGTATATTTATTTTTTTATATGATGATTGAATCCAAAAAATATTATAGATAATTTTAAGTATTAAATAAAAATAATTCAAATTTCCTGCTGCTTCTTCTTATGTACCAAAAAAATTATAGAAGTATAAGTTGGTAGCAGAGAAATGGAAAATAAGTTGAGTAGGACTTACCATATCACCATTATGAGTAAGAATGGGATGATAACATAGACTGAAATAAAGGTCCTTCTTGGGCAATGAGAGCAACGACGGAGGCGACGATGAATTAGAAATGATATGAATATAATCAAGGGGCAGAAACATCTGCCATACAGCATTGGAGTCTGCAATTGAGTTGAAGGCATGAGAAAGAAGGGCCATTCGACAGGCGTCTCGAGGCGAAGTTAAGGATATGATGAGAGATATGCAGTCATCGGGTAACACCTTTGTAATCTCCATATGGTTGTTTGAGTCGGAGAATAAATTAAATGTGGAAAAGAAACAAGAAGCATGATTTTTATAAATTGTTTTCTGTATCTTCACTTTTCTGCCACATTTATGTTATTTTGCATTCTACTTGAGACAATCGGGCACGTTAGGATACTTTCAATTTTCAATTAATATATCCAATGACGTGGCTTTTTTTAGGTTAACCTCAACTTACTTACAACTTCAATTTCCATTACTTTATTCAATTTTGACATTAAAATTATATTTAAAGATAATTGAAATTTTATATTGGTCAAATATTAGAGAGTTTTGTTTTCCTGTTTCGCAAACAAGTTGAATAGATTCATAATTGAATTATTGCGCATAATTAGCTGTCTTGGGCATTCAAAAAGTAATTTATTATTTTTTAAAAACTTAGAAATCTATTATTTTTTTATAAAACTCACTTACATACTTATAGAATTGAGAGTAAAATCCTATCAAAATTAATAATGAAATCTTATATAGAGGGCTACCTCTCTTTTTTATATATAAATCGAAACTAAATCTCTTAAATTGAAGTTTTAATCATTAAATCTCTTAAATCGAAATTTTAATTATTCTTTTTCGTGGAATCACTTTTCTGTTTAATGGACAATTTTCTTTAGAAATAAAAATTATTATCAAAATATTAATAATTGTTTCTTTCAAAAATATAATTATTTCCTAGAACCGCTAAAATGTCAAATCTTTCTCACAAAATATTTAAATTTATCAAATTAATTCCTTTCAAGATTGATGATGATGGGTCGATTGAGTTTTAATTTGATTGACATGAGTATTGTTGTTAATGCAAGAGAATATGAGTTCGAGTGCGCTGAAACACATTATCTTTCTATTTATGAGTTAAAAAAGAATTATAAGTAATTATAGAAATTATGTCAAAAAAACCTGATATCATCAAAACCAATGATAATTATTTTTAAATTCTATGTCACAAAGCAAGCAAAGTTTTAGCTAAAAGTAATCTATACTTTTAAAATTATGATATTATAAATTAATATAATACAGTTGTATTCTTAATGTTTTTGAAAATTTATTCTAATTCCTCTTAAAAATATTAGATGACTTTCAAAAGTCAAAATATATATTTTTTGGCATATCAAAAAACTATTCTATGGTTGGAGTAAAGGAACATTTGAAGAGATGCCAAACGCCAAGTCCATCTCAATGTCCTGTTTGCGCAGAAATCCAATTATAAGATGTGTTGTGGCCGCAACACACTTTGATAGTACGAATTATCACTTAAATAATAAAATATATATTTTTTATTGTTGAAAAAAAATTCACAAACTTTAAATATAAAGGTCATTTTATCCAAAAAGACCCTTTAAAAAATATAATTACGAAAATAGGCCGTTTATTGGGTTATTTACTAGATTAGGCCATTTTTCATGAAAACGCGTCCACGTAAGTGCAATTTAGTGTTCACGTCAGTAAAATGCTTCCTTGGGGGAGCGCTTTGTCCACGTTAGCAAAAACCGCGTCCTTGAAGGTGCGCTTTGTTGACGTGGACAAAGCGCTCCCCTAGGGAAGCGTTTTGCCAGTGTAACGGCCAAAAATTTGACCGTTAGCTTCCAACGGTCCAAAAAAAAAGTTATAAAACCTCGCCAAATCATTTTTTCACACAAATCTCTCACAATTTCTATAATTCTCTCAAACTTACTTTCCCTTTATTTATTTTTCACACAATTCTCTCATAATTCTCAACATTCTTTTAATATTCCCTTCAATTAATTTTTTTCTCGAAACCTTAAACTTAACATAGCATCAGTATGTATATATGCTGCAATCATGTTATCTTTGAGATTTTTTTTCGTGTATGTATATTGGAAATTAATAATTAAAAAAATCAGAAATGAGCTTGTTACAAAGTAAAAAAAACTTAGCCTGTGATCAAAAATAAAATGATCTAAGCCATTGATAAGGGAAAAAAGCCTAAATGTTGAAGTAATCGAATTTCCAAGTTGTTGTTTACATATTAAGAGTTATTTAAGGGTTTTTTACTAAAATATTATAAGAAATAAAATATTAAAATAGTATGTTTAAACCATTATGTATCAATTAACCCTAAATTTAATCAATTAACCCTAAACTCCAAAATCAATTCCTAATTTAATCAATTAACCCTAATACCCTAAACTCTAATTTAATATTTAGTATTTCAAATTAATAGTTAATTTATACCCCAATTCAATTAATTTTTTTCTTAAAACCCCTAAACTCTAAAACCATAAAAAACCTTAACTTAAAAAATCCTAACCCTAAATCTTAAAGAATCCTAACCCTAAATCAATTAAATAATAAAACTCTAACCTTAAAAAAAAAGGGCAAAACGCTTCCCTGGGGGAGCGTTTTGTCCACGTCAACAAAACGTGCCCTCAAGGACACATTTTTTGCTGACGTGGACAAAGCGCTCCCCTAGAGAAGCGTTTTGCTGATACGTACTCTGAAATCGCGCTTATGTGGACACGTTTTCGTGGAAAACGGCCTAATCTGATAAAAAACCCAATAAATGGCCTATTTCCGTAATTATATTTTTTAAAGGGCCTTTTTGGGTAAAATGACCAAATATAAACCTCTAAAATAATACAAAAAATATAAAAAGTATAAAATTATTTTAATAATTCTAAATAGTAAAACAAGTGTTTTCGAATTCAATGAATGGATTCCCTTTTCCTTTTTAAAAAAATCCCACATTTTGTTTACTTTTTTTTTAATAAAAATGGATAAACTTTACAAGTAGTCACCTAACTATGTTTATGTTTCTGTTTTAGTCACTTAATTTTAAAAATTTTCAATTTAAGCACTAATATTTGAATTCGTTCTTGTTTTGGTCACTCACGATTAAATTGATAAATGAAAGCATTTTTCTAATTGGTGTAATAACATATTTAATCCTCAATACTTACATATTTTATCAATTTGATCCTAATTCTAAATAATTCAATAAATTTAATTCTTCACATTTACAAATTCTATCAATTTGATTTTTAAACTTTCTAACCAAAACTTTTAGTTTTTAAAATAGAGTCATTCCACATTTATAAATTTTAAAAACCCCCAAAAATAAAAAATAAAAACTGCTCTCAACTAATGAGTCGTTTTCCAAGTCAATTCGTGATACCAATGAGTTTATTTTGAAACTTCATTTCCTCTTTTTTATTTTCATTAGTTTTCTTCTAAATATAATATTTTATAACCTTTGATTGATAAAATTTTGGCCAAACAAAATGGAAAAATCTTAAAAAAAAAACTTTAGATTTACTATTATTGTCAACAATATGATATTTCCTTCAAGGTACATAAAAATAGTCCTCAAAGTTGGTCCCTGAAATTGGAAATTAAATCCCGAGTTAAAAAATATGGCTTTAAAAATCCAAATATTCTATAAATAATTATATAAGAAAAAAATTATAAACATTTAATTTTTTCATAAAAAAAGTGAAAGAACTAATTGAATTTCCTTTTGTTATATTGATAATGATTTTTTTTTGTAAACTAATAAAAAGATTTCTATTTATTTTTAATTTTTAAATTCACAATAATCATTATTTATAATTAATAATATTATTTAGTGTCAAATCATTTATCAAATTAATTAAAAATTAAAGGGTCCGCTTTCGCAAGTGGGCTTCATCCCAAGTATTGGGCCTACATGGCCTAAGTGACGAGATCAATGGAGCCCAATGATGGTATCTCATGCCTTTGGTGGTTTCATCGGCCTAAGAATGGGTTCCAAAGCCCTTATTCTAGGGCCTTCGTTTGGTCTGATCTAATAACCTTGTCGAACACTCGATATTCTAGCATGGTCTGAGACTTCCGGTGTCCGATAGAGTAAGTCCAAAACCCCCTCCTATAGTTCGTAGTCATTGTATAACTGGTCATGGCTTTGATGATTTTGCTTATGTTTTCGATATGGTATTGCAAATGGAAGTCGGTGGTGGGATAAGTTTTCGTGACATCTCTATCAAATGATTATCCTCTAGTATTTGTGCTCCATGTGAAAGGGCAAGGACATATATACTCATTTGGCAATCGTCTAAACAAGGCACCTTCTTAGTGGGCAACTCTTACGATCATTTGGCAAAAACATCAAGGGAAGAACCAAAGCAGATGCGGCAGCAGATATGACATTTTAAAGGGACTCAAAGGGTCCATCAATTTGTGGATTGCACTAAAAGATAGATTGTTGAGAAACGATGAGAGATGTAAGAGAGGAAAGGCTAATGATACGGCTTGCTTGGATGTGGTGCATGGCAAGAGATAGTTTACATGTTCTTCGAGACCGCACATTAGCAAAGTCAAATTATATGAAAGTTGTTCCTCAATTCGCTTGTGGCAGGTTCTTATGAGTGGGGATCTTTGGAGTATTTTTTGAAAATTGTGGAAATCAAGGAATAAGGCAATGTTTCGAAATAAACATTGTTGCAGCGAGGAGTGAGTTGGGCAAGAAATGTCAAAGCAAGACTGTAAAGTGACAATTTAGCATTGTGCAATAGGACTAATCAAACTCAGTGGAGTACAGCGGAGGAGGATTGATTGAAAATTAATATGGTTGTGCAAGAAAAGAAGCTCTTAGAAGATCTTTTGCGGGTTGAGTAGTTGAGGATAGCCGTGGCAGGTTGATAGTCGAGTATAGTAGAAATGTGCGCACTTTTAATGTGATCCAAGTAGAACTTTGGGCAGTGGTTGATGGCCTTAATATAGCCTGGCAAAAGGGATCGAGGAAAGCAGTATTGCAATACTTTGTTAATCCACGTGTTTGTGTAAAGGTAATTCTATATGAGGAAGCTGTAGGTGCTACGTAGAATATGCAATAAGATGCTTTGAGGCATACCCTTCTTTGTATTTACCAAAAAAAAAAAATCAAATATTTGTACGAATCTCAAACTACTACTAAAGTAGGTATCCATAAAATAAATTAATTCTATTTTAAAAATCTAAATCCAGTTGAGGTGGAATTATGCAATAAGAAAGAGGAACGGAAGCATTGACCATGAATATATTTTACACTACTTGACATAGAAAAGAAGGCAACCCAAACATGTGAAATAACATTCACGCCCCTAATTGAAGGTGAACTCGACTCTTTTCCACGTAAAAGCAATGGCGACAGTGTTTGCTTGAGATGAAGAATTTCTTGCAACAAAACCAAATAAGGGAACATGATTACATTTGATGTTTTGAACAGCATAGAAGCTCCAAGTTAAATTCCTCCAATAATAACACCAAGATTCTTATTTAGATTTTTGGTAGGTCGAGTAACTCGTTCATTTCGAGTCAATCCAATTTCACTCAATTAATAAAAGATATTTATAGTTTAAATTTAATTATAAATAGAATTCGATCTAGACCTGGCTCAATGATACTCTTTCCTACTATCTCTAGACCATATATTCATCTATTATGTCTAGATTTATCAACTGAGTGGATTTGATTGATCTTAGATTGAGCTTAAAAAGTTTCAAATAGTTTTCAAGTTTGAGTTGTTTTGGTTTTGACTAATTTTGATTCAAGTAAAGTCATTTCGAATTCAAATTATTCAGAATTTTGGTCATTTTAGATTTGGGTCAATTAATTTGACACTCAAGTTATTCAAACTTAATTTGTTAATTTTAGAACCAAATCTGAACAAATGATATTTTTACTACAAATGATATTTTTACTTTCTTAATCAAAGATAATTTTCGATGTCATGCGTCTATTTTCCTTTAACGAATTGATGTAAGAATGTGTAAATACAGGACTTTGAGTCATAACATGCATGCAAATATAGAAAAATAAGGATTAAAGAAAGAAAAGGGCAAATTTTGATGTTTGATGATGTCTCTATGCATGGGAAAATTTTAGGTTTTAGAGGATTGGCTCCTGGACCTGAGATAAGTTTGAACCAAATGTAACCTGGCCTGAAAGAGAAAAATAAAAAGATTTAAATATATTGGACCTTCAGATTTCTTGGTTTTATATATTGATTACGGCTGTTGGTTTTTATTTAATTTATTATTTATAAGATTTTTTCACATTTATACATTAAAACATTTAATTAAATAAAATTTATCATTCCTAGAAATAATAATTTTTATTCTATTAAAATGAATTTATATAATGAATAAAAGTTAAATTGTAACAGTCTGGTTTAGATCCTAGTCGGAATAGTAGTTTCGGGGCCACAAATCTGAGTCAAAAAATATTTTAATATTATTTTCCGTACTTATTATATGATTGACATGTGTGGAAGTCTCGTATGAAAATTCGAATGTTTGTGTGCTTAATTTTGAAAAAGGACCTAATCGCGTAAAATATAAAAGTTGCCTGTTATATGTTAAAAGTGCCTATTTGATTTGGCTTATTATTTGAGAGGTCCTTATGTGGTTAATATGCAATTTATATGGTTAATGGACATTTGTGACATTGGTATTAATGTTTTAATAGTTTTACAACAAAGGGTAAAATGAGAATTTAATTAATATTTTAATAATAATAAAACAAATGCTTGAAAATGAATCATTTTATGTTCATCATTGGCCGAAAATACAAGAAAAGAAAAGAGAAAAGTTTGTTTAGGGTTCGACACTTGTAATCTTTGATTAAGGTATGTGTTTTGATCGGTTTTTGATAATTTCTACGTTTTAGTAATCATTGCTTCGAATACTATCAAACCCATGTCTCAATTTCTAATTTTTGTGATGATTTTGAAATGTTCCATTGATAAAATTATGAGCTTTGTGATGTTAGTTGTTGGAAAAAAAAGATATATGTTGGGTTGATATATATTGTCTTTGAATTTTTGGTGATTTTGAGTAAAATGGGCTAAATTGTGAAATTTGTAAATTGAAGGACTAAAATGTGAAATAAATGAAATGTGTGGACAGTATGAGTACTAGGAGAATTTGGCCAAGCATGAGTATATGCAAATTATGTGTATTTTGTGATTTTGTGAATTACGGACTAAAGTATCAAAATGTGAAAATGTGAGGGCTAAATTGTAAAATGCTCTAAATGAACGTTTATGGATTGATTTGAATTATTTGGTGAATAAAAGGGTAAATTTTGAATACACATAGATCAAGAAAAGAGGAATTCGGATTTAGACCGAGGGAATTCGAAGGTTATAGAGTAGACAATCCGAGTCAGCAATTTCGAATACGAGGTAAGTTCGTACGTGATACATGATGTTACAAGTATATTTTTGATACTTTGATTATACATAAATTGTGTATGTATTTGATTATCATCGAATACGATGATAAATAAACTGCATTTGGCACTAAGTGTGTGATTCAAAATAGCTTCGGCTATAAATAGCACTAAGTGTGCGAAATGGTATAGCTTCGGCTGTATGAGGCACTAAGTGTGCGATACCGAGATAGCTTCGGTTAATTGAGATGGCAATAAGTGTGCGAAATCAATTTAGCTTTGGCTAAACCTTAAAGCACTAAGTGTGCGAATGCTTAAAGCATGAATAATCTTTGGAAAGTTTTAAAATATCTGGACGAGAGATGAGAATGAAAACGAATAAATACGGGAAGGTTCAGGTATGTACGATACCTATGTAGTAGATGATATTATGTAAATGAAGTTCGTGGATTGGTATAAACATATGAATTGTGTTGGCATAGAATTGATAGATAAATTGAGAACTAATAAGTGTTTATGTGTTGATGTTTTATATTTTATAAGCTGTTGGTGATATTTAGTACGAGCTTACTAAGCTTTTGAAAGCTTACTTTGTGTGTGTTTACATTGTTTTATAGATATCGAAGTTGCTATGAGCTCGGAGATCGTCGAGGATCGTCACCACACTATCGAATCTCATTTTGGTACCTTTTGAAATTGTATATAGCAAAGTATGGCATGTATAGGCTAGAAGTACTTTGGATAGGTTTTGTAATGTTTATATTTAGCCATGTGATATGGTTTGATATGATTGTGTTTATGTTTTTGATTTTGGTATATGAAATGTGATGCAAGATGATCTATTTGATGTGTTCATGAATGGCTAAGAGAAATGGTAAGTTTGGCAAGTTTTGGTATGAGATTTGGTCATGAGTTCAGAGATGATGAAACTATATGTTTGATATGATTTGTTCTTATGTTTTGACACAATTGAGTTGAGTTTATGAGCATGCAAATGGTTGATAATGTTATGGCATGAATGATGTATGGTTTGGTATAGAAATTGGCTGAAGTTGTTGTGTATATATGCTTGGTTTGGTGCTTGTAGGTTTGACCCAATTGGGGTGGCACGTTGGCTATTCAAATGGCCTATTTTTGTCCACACGGGCAGAGACACAGGCGTGTGTCTTAGTCGTGTGTGACACACGGTCACGTTACACAGCTGTGTGTCCCTTAGGGTACCCTACGAATTAAAATCAGTATACCCTCTAGTTTTGACATGGCCTAGACACACGGGCTTGTCTATTGGTCGTGTGTGTCACACGGGCTTGTGGTCAGCCGTGTGGCCAAGTTAGTAGCCTCTCTAATTTTCACACGGCCTGACACACAGGCGTGTCTTGTGGCCGCGTGGAAAAGTCAATATGTATTCGCCACGGCTTAGACACACAGCGTATCTAATGCCATGTGAGGCACACAGCCTGTTCACACGAGCGTGTGACACTTGAAAAGTTAAAATTTTTCTAAGTTCTGAACTTCCATTTGTTACCGATTTGGTTCCGAATGCATGATTTAGGCTTTGTATGCTTGATTTAAGTTCATATTGAATAAGAATGACTTATATTTATTGAAATGAGATGTTATTTGATATATGATTGTTCTGAATTGAGTTACAAGTCAGGTAACGCCTCTTAACCTATTCCGGCGATGGCTAAGGGTTAGGGGTGTTACATTTCTTGGTATCAGAGTTATGGTTTAGTCGGTTCTAGGACTACCATAGCATATGTGAGTCTAGCTATACATGTCATATTTATGAATTGCAATAGTGTGATGAATCCTAACATTGAAAATGTGCTTTTATATAGCAAATAAATCCCGAACGAGCCGTAATAGATGATGTCGAAAGCAATGCACCTACACCTTCGCAAGGGACGGGGCCATCCAATTCTAGACCGGCTACGAGTAGCCGAGATAGTAGGGCTAGACAAGCCTTCTATCAAATGATGAATGATTGGTTTAGCCAATATATTAGAACCAATCTGGTTGTACAACAATCCTCACCCCCGGTTAATCCTCCACAAGCTCCTGCTATGCCATAACTGAATCCGGTTCAGTTAAGTAAGCCTCCGGTAGATAAGATTAGAAAATATGGGGCTGAAGAGTTTCGAGCTACAATGAATGATGATGCTGAAAGGGCCGAGTTCTGGTTAGAGAACACAATACGAGTATTGATGAATTGTCATTGAATCTCGAGGAATGAATAAAATGTGTTGTTTCACTCTTGAGAGATACATCGTATCACTGGTGGAAAACTTTAATATCGGTAGTTCCGAGTGAGCGAGTTATCTGGGATTTCTTTCAAGCTGAATTCCAGAAGAAATACATCAGTCAGAGATTTATCGACCATAAACGTAAAGAGTTTTTGGAGCTTAAACAAAGTTGTATGTCTGTTACAGAATACGAGCGAGAATTTGTAAGATTGAGTCAATATGCTTGTGAATGTGTATCTACTGAGGCAATAATGTGCAAAAGATTTGAGGATGGTTTGAAGTTAGTCGGGATTTTTGAGATCAAAGAATTCGTTGTTGTAATACCCCTACCCGTATTCATTGCCGGAATAGGGTACGAGGCATTACCGGAGTTTACGAATTAATTTTTTTTATTCAATATAGCCCTTTTATAAATATCTAACCCTCCCTGTAAGATTAAATCGAGACCAATCCACATCAACCAAATCAATTCAACATATTTTCATGATAGATTCATGCATTTATATAAGATAACGTCATCACATATCTATAACCAGGTTTGTTAACCATACTAATGGCTAACTTTACAGTCATTTCACGTTAACATTTACTTTGTTAGCTTATACATGCCATTGATTTCCAAAATAAAGTTTCTTTATATACTGAAGTCCTGAGGTTGACAGTGTGATGTGTCTCCGACCTAATCCGACCTCCGAGCTTTTAACACTACAAAACAGGGAAAAAGGAAACGGGGTAAGCACTTCGTGCTTAGTAAGCTCATGTAACAAGAATTATACTTACCTAATATTTTCAATACAATATAATAAACATTCATATATCCATTCAATGCATTATTACCTTAACATGCACAAACTCAACATTCAAGTTAGTACAATAATTTTCATGTACCAATAATATATATACCATTATTAATGAGCTCGTCAATACCATGATTTCCATTTCCTTGTTATTTTTCCATATTTATCCCGTTGAATTTATCGGAATTTCGATGGATTTTCAGAGGTACACATTTAGTGTACAATTCCGGGTCCGTCAATTCATATTCATGTGCGTACATATCCATTTCAGAGAGCACACTCCCGCGAACCTCAACCTTGCAGCGGGATTACCAGTCCAGGCTAAATCCCCTGCAATATAAACTCATAGAGTATTGTCGGGATTACCAGTCCAAGCTAAATCCCCTGCAACGACAATTACTCTAATGAGCTTGGATCTGAATTACAAGTCCAGGCTAAATTCAGACCCTAATTCGGATTACCCGTCCGGGCTAAATCCATTTTACACATATTCTTCGGGAGGGCTATATCAGGATAGGATCACCCATCTGGGCTAGATCCTTTTTACCATCAATTCCTTTTCAGAGATCCATCGAATTTTCCTTTCATTCAAACGGGATTTCTTCCCATTTTATCAAATATATCAATGTTTCATAAATTTCCATATAATGAACATTCAAATCATATTCATATAAAAAACATGCATTTCAAGCATTTAAGAATATAATTCAAGTTACACGAACTTACCTTGATACTTGTTTGTAAATAGTAAAAATCTACTAATCCCGAACTTTTTCCTTTCCTCGATCTAGCTTCGTATTTGAATCTTCTGGATCTAAATAAATAAATTTAATTATCAATTTAATACATTTCATGTTCATATGCAACATTCTCTATAATTCAACTATTATTTATAGTTCATTCAAAGCTGTCTACTTGAGTCATAGTCACTAAATTATTTATAACTTGAGCTACGGAACTCCAAATTAAGATCCGTTAATTTTCCCTGAAACCAGACTCATATATAATTTTACGATAAAATTTTCAGAATTTTTGGTTTATCCAATCAGTAAAGTTTATTCTTCAAAGTCACCCCTGTTCTGTTGTCTAATAGTTCTGACCCTTCTTCACTAAAAATAAATTATCTATTTATACAGAATTCAAATGATGTTCTTGTTTGTTTCTATTAAAAATAGACTCTTTAAAAATTCTATACATATAAATTGAAGTCCCTAATTATTTTTATTCAATTTTTTATAATTTTTCAAAGTCAGAACAGGGGAACCCGAATTCATTCTGACCTTGTCTCACAAAATTCATTATATCTCAAAATTTACAAATCCATTGCTTACAATATTTCTTCTATGAGAAACTAGACTCAATAAGATTTAATTCCATATTTTTTCATCTTCTAATTCGATTCCTACAATTTTTGGTGATTTTTCAAAGTTAGTCTACTGTTGCTGTCCAAACTGTTTTAGTGCAAGCTGTTTATTACCATTTTCCCCCTAAGCTTTTAATAAATGATAATTTCGTCCCTACTCAATTAGCCTCTCAATTGAGCTGATTTTTCCCAATTAACATTTTATTCTATCACCTTAAACTAGTTTACAACCTTTAGGAATCAGAATTTGAGCAATAGACTTTAATTCCAAACATTTTCACAATTAGGTCCTAAAAATCAATTTCCATTGAAATTGCCTAATAAAATCATCTCATAAACAAATTAAAGCTTTAATTTCATTCTATTTCATCATAAACTTACAGCACTCAACCATGGTGACTTTCAATTTCATCCATGAAATAAAAAACTAATGAATTTAATAGTAGGACCTAGTTGTAAAAGTCTTAGAAACACAAAAATTACAAGAAAAAGGCAAGGATTAACTCACTTGGTGCAAAAATTATGAAATACCAGCTTAGAGAACTCTCCTATGGCATTTTTAGCTGCTAGAATTGAAGAGAAATGAAGAGAAATCTAGATATTTCCTATTTAGTCCTAGTTTTATTTAGTTAATTTTGCAATATTCCAATTTTACCCTTAATTTATCAATTTTTCCGCTGATTTCATACCCCTGCCGTCCACCCCAAATAACTTTTGGGTCTAATTGCCTTTTAAATCCTTTCTCATTAGACTCTTAAGCTATTTAATCACTCTAGCAACTTTTACACCTATTACAATTTAGTCCTTTTCATTTAATTGACTACCTAAACATTAAAATTTCCTAACGAAATTTTAATACCACATTAATAACATTTCATAAATATTTATAAAATTATTTTTGACTCAGTTTTATGAGATTGAGGTCCCGATACCTTATTTTACCCAATTTCTTCAATAAATTTTTTTCTAACTAATCACTAAATCGATAAAATTTTCCTATCAATATTTTCATACGATTTTCCTATCATATCAATTTTCAAGCAAAAATATTGAAATAAATTTCTCTTTAAATCGGATCTATGATTACGAAACCATTGTTCCGATAACTTTGAATTTAGGCCATTACAACTCTCCCCCCCTTTTTAAGGATTTTCGTCCTCGAAAATCTTACCAGTAAAGAGGTTTGGGTATTGTTTCCTCATTGCCTCATCCGGTTCCCCATGTTGCTTCCTCAATCCCGTGCTTTTGCCACAATACTTTCACCAAATTTATCTTTTTATTTCTAAGCTCTTTTGTCTTTCGTGCCAATATCTTGACCAGTTCTTCACTGTAAGTCATATCCGGTTGAATCTCTACTTCTATCAGAGAAATAACATGTGAAGGATCTGATCGATATCGTCGTAACATAGATACATGAAAAACATTATGGATTCTATCAAGTTCCGGTGGTAATGCCAATCGATAAGCGACCAGTCCAATTCTTTCTATGATTTCATATGGCCCGATAAATCTTGGACTCAATTTATCCTTTCGACCGAATCGAAGAACTTTCTTCCAAGGAGACACTTTCAGAAATACCTTGTCACCGACTTGAAATTCAATCTCTTTTCGCTTAAGGTCGGCATATGATTTTTGACAATTAGAAGCTGCTTTTAGACTATCTCGAATAACCTTTACTTTTTCTTCTGTTTCCCAGATCAAATCAACCCCATGTATCTTCCTTTCACTGAGCTCTGTCCAATATAACGATGTTCTACATTTTCTACCATACAAAGCTTCATACGGAGCCATTTTAATACTAGACTGATAACTGTTACTGTAAGCAAATTCAATCAAAGGTAGATACCTCTCCCAATTACCTTCAAACTCTAGTATACAACATCGGAGCATATCTTCCAATACTTGAATTACACGCTCAGATTGACCATCTGTCTGAGGATGAAATGCAGTGCTGAAATACAACTGAGTACCCAAGGCTTCTTGCAATTTGACCCAGAAACGAGACGTAAATCGGGGATCTCTATCTGATATAATGGAGACAGGCACTCCATGTAACCTGACAATCTCAGATATGTACAATTCAGCTAGTTTATCTAAAGAATAATCCATACGTATCGGAATAAAGTGAGCTGACTTTGTTAATCGATCAACAATCACCCAAATAGCATCTTTTTTCCTCGGAGACAAAGGTAGCCCCGATACAAAATCCATAGTGATTCTTTCCCATTTCCATTCCGGTATAGTAATTGGCTGAAGTAACCCCAAAGGTACCTGATGTTCAGCTTTAACTTGTTGACATATTAAACACCTTGATACAAACTCAGAGATATCACGTTTCATTCCCGACCACCAGTACATCTTTTTCAGATCATTATACATTTTATTACTCTCCGGATGTACAGACATAGTACTACTGTGTGCCTCGCGTAGAATCTTCTGTATGAGCTCTGAATTCTGAGGTACACATACCCTACCTCTAAATAATAAACAATCATCAGAACCAATCTGAAATTCAGAATCATTACCTGACTCACACTGTGCCCGTTTAACCTGTAACTTCTCATCATTCTTCTGAGCCTCACATATTTGCTGTAAAAATGTCGGTTTAGTTCTCAATTCAGCTAGGATTGAACCATCATCAGTCAATGATAACCGGGTATTCATAGCTCGTAAAGCAAACAGATATTTTCGGCTCAAAGCATCAGCTACAACATTAGCCTTACCCTGATGGTAATCAATAATCAAATCATAGTCCTTTATTAGTTCAAGCCACCTGCACTGTCTCAAATTCAAATCTTTCTGTGTCATCAAATATTTCAAGCTTTTATGATTAGTATAAATATGACATTTCTCACCGTACAAGAAATGCCGCCATATCTTCAGCGCAAATACAATAGCAGCTAATTCAAGATCATGTACTGGGTAATTTCTTTCATGTGGTTTAAGTTGTCTTGAAGCATAGGCTATTACTTTACCTTCTTGCATCAAAACACAACCTAAACCATTTAATGAGGCATCACTGTAAATAACAAATTCCTTACCCGGTTCAGGCTGCACTAATATAGGTGCTTTCGTTAATAGGTCTTTCAATCGGTTGAAACTTTGTTGACATTCATCAGTCCATTCGAACTTTACACCTTTCTATAATAATCGAGTCATTGGAGAAGCTATCATAGAGAATCCCTGTACAAATCTCCGATAATAACCAGCTAAACCCAAGAAACTTCTAACTTCAGATACATTCTTCGGTGGACTCCAATTGACGATAGCTAAGATTTTACTTGGATCTACCCTGATGCCTTCGGCAGATACAATGTGTCCAAGAAAACCCACTTCTCGAAGCCAAAATTCACATTTACTGAATTTAGCATACAACTGCTTCTCTCGTAGAATTTGCAACACAATTCTCAAATGTTCTGCATGTTCTTCTTCATCCCGAGAATAAACCAAAATATCATCAATGAATACTACTACAAATCTGTCTAAGTACGGTCTGAATATCCGGTTCATCAAATCCATGAATACTCCAGGTGCATTAGTTAGCCCAAACGGCATAACTAGAAACTCATAATGCCTGTATCTAGTTCTAAAGGCTATTTTTGGCACATCTGACTCCTTTACCCGTAACTGATAATAACCTGATCGAAGATCAATCTTTGAAAACATAGTAGCACCTTTCAGCTGATCAAATAAATCATCAATCCGGGGTAACGGGTTGTGACAACCCTAAAGTGACCCTAGTCGGAAAGCGGTTTCGGGACCGCTAAACCAAGTCACCAAATTATTTGAATATGATATTTATTGTCTAAAATAAATGTGTGAAAAATTTTAAGCTTCGATTTAGTAAATTGCATGTGAATTTAGTCAATAGGACTTATGTGTGACATTTTTGAAATGTGATAGATCAAAACATAAGGACCTATTAGTGCATGTTGAAAAAGGGGGGACTTGCATGTCAATTTTCCCCCATCTAGTAGTGGCCGACCATGACATTAGGATGGACAAAGGGAGATGGGCAAAACATGTCATAGACATGTTGTGTTGGTGCATCATGGGAGCAAACAATAAAATAAAATAAGGAGTATGGGTAATAAATAATAATGGAAAGGTAAATGATGATGAAAAAAATTGTCTTATCCATGTTTCCCCCCCATTGCCGTGAATTGAAGAAAGAAAACAAAAAAAAGTGTTCATTCTTGAACATCTTTGGCCGAATAGAGGAAAGAAAGGAAGGGGAAGAGCTTGAGAAAATCGGCTATGGTGGTTTGCTAGACCAAGGTATGTTTGATGTTGTCCTTGAGATTCATGCATGTTTTTAGTTGTTAGTTTGAGTTCTACCTAGCCCATGGTTTAAATCTTTGCTATGAGATGGAGATGATATTCGGCCATGGGTGTTGTCTTCTTGGTTGATGTTTGATGTTGTGGTGATGAGGCATGAAGATGAGTTAAGTTTCGGCTAAGGTGGATTTGTGTTGATGTCATTTGCATGCTAAGTGTAAAGCTTTGTAATGATACATGTGATGGTGATTGATGAATCTTGGATTTTTTTTTTGGCATTTTTGAGTTAGACATTAAGTTCTTTGTGTAACCCATGACCAAAATTGAATGGTATGGTGTCTTGATGCATTCGGCCATGGTAGAAAATAGATGTGAAATGGTAGTAAGGTGAAGTGCAAAATGTTAGTATTTGATTACTAGTGTATATATGGGTATTAGCCGAGTTTTGAACTTGAAACAAGATGATATATAATCAATACAAGTAACCATACTTGTAGGAAGTATTAAGCATATAATCGACCTCAACATAGACATGCATATTCGGCCATAGGAAGAAGACTGGTGTTGCATGTATTCGGTTAGAGGCAAGCATATTGATGCTTTTATCTTGGCTTAGACAATCGGCTAAAAAGAAGTGTGGGTTAATATGTTGAGTTGATTCATGACTTCATATGTATGTGACTTTAATGTCTAATGTATATAAATATATGGGCTAAGTATCTTGAGTTCCTCTTTTCGATGCTCAAATGATTAAATCAATTTATTTGTTAAATTAAGCTCAAGAGCAAAGGGGAACTAAATCCGATAAAGGGAAGGAAAAAGTGGTCGAATAGCCATCGGAATCGTTCGACAACATCCGAGGTAAGTTCTTGAGTAATAGAGCTTAAATTATGATTTGATTAGATCATGTTTTAAGCAAATCAAAATCGTGCTCTTTGTGTGTGGCTATTGAGCCGAAATGGCAAGAGTGATAAGTGTCTTGTGTTTGAGTTTTGCTAATGAAAATGAAATACGAATGTGTCATGATTTATTGTTAAATGTGCATGGTTATTCGAATGATGTCCGGGCTAAGTCCCGAAGGCTTTGTGCTAAGTGACCATATCCGGACTAAGATCCGAAAGAATTTGTGCGAGATACTAATTCCGGGCTAAGCCCGAAGGCATTGGTGCGAGTTACTAAATCCGGGTTAAGTCCCGAAGGTATTTGTGCGAGTTACTAAATCCGGGTTAAGTCCCGAAGGCATTTGTGCGAGTTACTATAACCGGGCTATGTCCCGAAGGCATTTGAACGAGTAGCTATATCCGGTTAAATTCCGAAGGTACGTGATTTGGGAATGAATGATCTTACTGTAAAAATTTCAGTTAATACGCTTGAAACATCCCAACATTGAGGTATGTTTCGTATGTGCTTTGAATTAGTTGAGCCCTTACAAATAAGTATTCGCTCAGTTGATAAATGAGCTACCGGCCTTTGGCTAAGTTGATCTTTGTGTATGAATAAAAGGGTTGGTAATGTAAAGTAAGTATGATATTGAAAATTTGTGCATATGAAATTATCCGTTTAGCTACATGAATGCTATACTTTGGTTGTGTCTAAACTCTTTGCTCAAAACTTACTAAGCATTTAATGCTTACTCCGTTTCTTTGATTCTCTGTTTTATAGATTTTGGTTCTTCAGCTATCGGACTCAGGATTTTGAAGTCGAAGTCGCCCACACTATCAAGGCCCCCTTTTGGTACAATTTTGGTTGAACTTCGAAATGGCATGTGTAGGACTACCCTTTTTGTTGTGAGTCATGGACCCTTTGGATTTGTATAATTTTGGATAGCCATGCGAAAATGGCTTATATATGTTTGAGCATAATGTTATAATCATTTGGTATGGATATGGTTATTGAGAGGTGTGCATATATGCTTAACAAGGATTGGCCATGGGAATGGTTAATCACTATCATAATTTGTGCTATTTATGCTAAAAGGGCTAGTTGAATCATGGAAACTATGAAATAGGTAAAGTCTACCTTAAAGGCAGATGCTGACAGCAGCAGTGATGTATATTTGGAAAATCACTAAAAATAGTATGAATGGAATTAAATAGTGAATAAATTATGTAAACGAACCTTGATGAATCTATTTTCATAGGAAAGTAACAAAATGATCATATGGACAGTATGTTAAGAGATATTCTGGTTCTCGTGAGATAGGGCCAGAACGGTTTCTGGATTCCCTATTCCGACTTTGGAAATTCATTATAAATTAACCAGAGATAATTAGGAGTCATGCCATATATGTATAGATTCCTCTATGAGTCTAGTTTCTATATAAACAAACGGAATCAGTATTGAAGCTCTGTCCAGGGAGATATCCAAGTCGGAATTCGCAAAGGTCAGAGTAGTCAATCCCTGTAACATGGGAGACTTTGACTAATAAACTGTACTAATTGGCCTGACCAAAAATTCTAGAAAAAAATATGTAGATGGGAATATGAGTCTAGTTTCAGGGAAAAATTATGAAACTGATTTTTGAGTTGTGAAACTCAAGATATGATTTTTAAGGTGACAGTGACGCAGTTAGCCAACTGCCTGGAAATTTTTAAAATGGACTGCGATAGTAAGCGAATTTAGTCTGTGAACCCCTCGTGTCCGACTCCGGCAACGGTCTCGGGTACGGGGTGTTACAATTTTATTGGTATCAGAGCTACGATTTAGTCGATTCTAGGACTACCGTAATGCGTTGGGTCTAGCTATACATGCCATTTTATGTGATTATTTGATAGTGTGGTGATTTCTGACATTTGCAAATGTGTTTATTTATAGTAATGGATCTCGATCCCGACCGAGCGGTAGCTGATGATCTTGAGAGTGTAGCGCCTGCTCCCGCACAAGGGACAACGCCGGCGGACTCTCAACCTAATGCTAGTAATCCGAATGATGAAGCTAGACAAGCTTTCTATAACGTGATGAATGATTGGTTCAACCAATACATTCGAACTAATACGGCTGTTCCACAACCTCCATTCCCGACTAATACAACCCCCGCACCTACAATACCTCCGAAAACTGACCAAATAAGGTCAAATAAGCCCCCAGTTGACAGAATCCGAAAACATGGGGCTACTGAATTTAAAGCTACGGACAGCGATGATGCCGAGCAAGCTGAATTTTGGTTGGACAACACTATCCGGGTACTCGACGAGCTATCTTGCACACCCGATGAGTGCCTAAAGTGTACTATCTCCTTGCTACGTGATTCTGCCTACTATTGGTGGAGTACTCTGACTTCTGTTGTGCCCCGAGAGCAAGTAACTTGGGAGTTTTTCCAAACTGAGTTTCGGAAAAAGTATATCAGTCAAAAATTTGTTGATCAAAAACGGAAGGAATTTCTTGAGCTTAAGCAAGGTTCTATGTCAGTTACTGATTACGAGCGAAAATTTGTTAGACTTAGTAGATACGCTCGGGAATGTGTTTCGTCCGAGGCTATCATGTGTAAACGCTTCGAGGATGGGCTGAATGAAGATATAAAAATGTTCGTTGGCATTCTTGAAATACGAGAGTTCGTAGTACTTGTCGAGCGAGCTTGTAAAGCCGAAGAGCTTAGAAAAGAAAAACAAAAAGTTGATGTGGGAACTGGAGAGTTTCGTAAAGGATCCTCGGGAAAGTCTCTTCAACAGGCATCGAAGAAATTTCGAGATGATGTGGGCCGGTCTAGAGGCACTTTGGGCCTTTTTAGACGAGATCGTGATCGACCCCCTGTGGGTACACGAGGCACTTCGGTCGCCAGTGTTGGGAATGAACGTCGAGACAGAACGGAATGTCGATATTGCGGTAAATGGCATTCGGGGAGTTGTAGATTCCATGACCGCCCCTGTTACAAGTGCGGATCAGTTGACCACTTCATTAAAGATTGCCCGAGGTTGTCTGAACAGAATGTAAATCAGAGTGGGAAACCGGGTGCTACCACTGCTCGAGGTAGACCATCTAGAAATACGGGCAATGCTAGTGGTGGTCAGAGAGGATCTAGAGATGCTACGACCAGATCTGAGGCTCGTGCGCCTGCTAGAGCTTATGCTATACGTGCCCACAAGGATGCTTCTTCGCCTGATGTTATTACCGGTACTTTTACTCTCTTTGATACTAATGTAATTGCTTTGATTGACCCCGGTTCTACTCATTCTTACATATGTGAAACCTTAGCATCCAGTAAGACTTTACCTATTGATTCTACTGAGTTCGTAATTCGGGTGTCAAATCCCTTGGGTCGTTACGTACTTGTCGACAAAGTGTGTAAGAAATGTCCCCTAGTAATTCGAGGTTCCTGTTTTTCGGCGGACTTGATGCTTTTGCCGTTTGATGAATTTGATGTTATTCTCGGGTTGGATTGGTTGACCGTGCATGATGCGGTTGTGAATTGCAAAAGCAAGACTATTGATTTGAGGTGCGCAAATAACGAAGTAATCCGAGTTGAGTCTACGGACTTGGATGGGTTGCCAGCTGTAATATCCTCAATGTTGGCCCAGAAATATGTAAGAAAAGGGTGCGAAGCATACCTTGCGTATGTACTTGATGACAAAGAATTAGAAAAGAAACCCGAATCTGTGCCGGTGGTTTGTGAATACCCGGATGTTTTTCCTGAAGAATTACCGGGTTTACCACCTGTTCGGGAGATAGAGTTTGGTATTGAGCTTGTACCTGGGACTACGCCGATTTTGATAGCTCCGTATCGTATGGCACTAACCGAGTTAAAAGAGTTGAAAGCTCAGTTGCAAGAATTGACGGATAGAGGTTTCGCTCGACCAAGTTTCTCACCTTGGGGTGCACCAGTATTGTTCGTGAAAAAGAAGGACGGAACCATGAGGTTGTGCATTGACTATCGTCAACTGAATAAAGTGACGATAAAGAATAAATATCCGTTACCGCGTATTGATGATTTGTTTGATCAACTAAAGGGAGCCTCAGTGTTTTCAAAGATAGATTTGAGATCGGGTTATTATCAGTTGCGGATTCGAGATTCGGACGTACCCAAAACTGCTTTCAGAACGAGGTACGGTCACTACGAGTTCTTAGTGATGCCGTTCGGGCTCACTAATGCCCCTGCGGTATTTATGGATTTGATGAATCGGATCTTCAGACCATATTTGGATCGGTTCGTAGTTGTGTTCATTGATGACATCTTGGTCTATTCAAGAGATGAGACCGAACATGCTGAGCACCTGAGACTAGTGTTGCAAATTTTGCGGGATAAGCAGTTATATGCTAAGTTTAGTAAGTGTGAGTTCTGGTTAAGAGAGGTTAGCTTCTTGGGTCATGTGGTATCCGCATCGGGTATTCGAGTTGACCTGAGCAAAATTTCAGCCATACTTAACTGGAAGCCTCCAAGAAATATTACCGAAGTTCGGAGCTTCCTGGGGCTCGCCGGTTATTACCGACGATTTGTCAAAGGTTTCTCGATGATAGCCACACCAATGACGAAGCTACTTCAAAAGGATGTTAAGTTCGAATGGACGGAGAAATGTCAGAAAAGTTTCGATCAACTGAAAACTTATTTGACTGAAGCTCCAATTTTAGTGCAACCCGAATCAGGCAAAGAGTTTGTCATTTATAGTGACGCATCCCTACTTGGGTTGGGTTGCGTATTGATGCAAGAAGGTCGAGTGGTGGCCTATGCGTTGAGACAATTAAAGTCACATGAGAAAAATTATCCGACCCATGATCTCGAACTAGCTGCCATCGTATTTGCTTTAAAAATACGGCGACATTACTTATTTAGTGAAAAGTGCCATGTATTTTCGGATCACAAAAGTCTCAAATATTTGATGACTCAAAGAGACTTAAATCTGCGACAAAGACGTTGGCTTGAGTTGTTGAAAGATTACGAGCTTGTCATTGATTACCACCCGAGAAAGGCTAATGTGGTTGCGGACGCCTTAAGCCGGAAATCACTGTTTGCTTTACGAGCGATGAATGTGCACTTGTCTGTTCTACCCGACAATGTGTTAGTAGCTGAATTAAAGGCCAAACCATTATTGATTCGTCAAATTCGTGAAGCTCAGAAAGTCGACGATGAATTGGTTGCAAAACGGGCTGAATGTGTTCCGAATATGGAATCCGAATTTCAAATTGATGATGACGATTGTTTGAGGTTCAGAAGTCGGTTGTGTGTTCCAAGAAATTCAGAACTCATTTCGATGATTCTGAACGAAGCCCATTGTAGCCGAATGTCAATTCACCCGGGGAGTACGAAAATGTACAACGATTTGAAACGTCGATTTTGATGGCATGGTATGAAACGAGACATCTCCGACTTTGTTTCAAGATGTTTAATATGTCAACAAGTGAAAGCGGAACATCAAGTGCCTTCAGGATTACTTCAGCCGATCATGATACCCGAGTGGAAATGGGATCGAGTCACAATGGACTTTGTGTCCGGACTGCCATTGTCAGCAAGTAAGAAGGATGCGATTTGGGTTGTTGTCGATAGACTGACTAAGTCGGCTCACTTTATCCACGTGCGTACGGATTTTTCAAAGGATAAACTAGCTGAATTGTACGTTTCTCAGATTGTGAGATTACACGGGGTACCTATTTCTATCGTGTCGGATAGAGATCCGAGATTCACCTCACGATTTTGGAAGAAATTGCAAGAAGCTTTGGGTACCAAGCTGCATTTTAGCACTGCTTTTCACCCCCAAACCGATGGTCAATCCGAGCGGATAATTCAGATACTTGAGGATATGTTGAGATGTTGCATCCTCGAGTTCAGTAGTTCATGGGAACGGTATTTACCTTTGGTTGAATTCGCTTACAACAATAGTTTTCAATCAAGTATTAAGATGGCACCTTACGAGGCTTTGTACGGTCGTAAATGCCGTACACCATTGTTTTGGACCGAGCTCGGTGAAATTAAAATTTTCGGAGTTGATTTGATTAAAGATGCCGAACAGAAAGTAAAGGTAATCCGTGAAAGTCTGAAGGCAGCCACAGATCGTCAGAAATCGTATGCGGATTTGAAACGAAAAGACATTGAATATCAGGTGGGAGATAAAGTGTTTCTTAAAGTTTCGCCTTGGAAAAAGGTACTCAGATTTGGCCGTAAGGGCAAGTTGAGTCCGAGATTCATTGGGCCGTACGAAATCTCCGAACGAGTTGGTCCAGTTGCGTATCGATTGATTTTGCCCCCTGAACTTGAAAAGATTCACGACGTCTTTCATGTTTCGATGCTTCGACGCTATAGATCTGATCCATCGCACATAATTAGCCCATCAGAGGTTGAAATTCAAGCCGATATGAGTTATGAAGAAGAACCGATGCGTATCCTAGCTCGTGAAGTGAAGGAGTTGCGAAACAAAAGGGTTCCGTTAGTAAAGGTCTTATGGCTCAAACACGGGATCGAAGAAGCTACTTGGGAAACCGAGAGCTCGATGAAAGAACGATACCCAAACCTATTTACCGGTAAGATTTTCGGGGACGAAAATTTCTTAAGTGGAGGAGAGTTGTGACAGCCCTAAAGTGACCCTAGTCGGAAAGCAGTTTCGGGACCGCTAAACCGAGTCACCAAATTATTTGAATATGATATTTATTGTCTAAAATAAATGTGTGAAAATTTTTAAGCTTCGATTTAGTAAATTGCATGTGAATTTAGTCAATAGGACTTATGTGTGACATTTTTGAAATGTGATAGATCAAAACATAAGGACCTATTAGTGCATATTGAAAAAGGGGGGACTTGCATGTCAATTTTTCCCCCCATCTAGTAGTGGCCGGCCATGACATTAGGATGGACAAAGGGAGATGGGCAAAACATGTCATAGACATGTTGTGTTGCTGCATCATGGGAGGAAACAATAAAATAAAATAAGGAGTATGGGTAATAAAATAATAATGGAAAGGTAAATGATGATGAAAAAAATTGTCTCATCCATGTTTCCCCCCCATTGCCGTGAATTGAAGAAAGAAAACAAAAAAAAGTGTTCATTCTTGAACATCTTTGGCCGAATAGAGGAAAGAAAGGAAGGGGAAGAGCTTGAGAAAATCGGCTATGGTGGTTTGCTAGACTAAGGTATGTTTGATGTTGTCCTTGAGATTCATGCATGTTTTTAGTTGTTAGTTTGAGTTCTACCTAGCCCATGGTTTAAATCTTTGCTATGAGATGGAGATGATATTCGGCCATGGGTGTTGTCTTCTTGGTTGATGTTTGATGTTGTGGTGATGAGGCATGAAGATGAGTTAAGTTTCGGCTAAGGTGGATTTGTATTGATGTCATTTGCATGCTAAATGTAAAGCTTTGTAATGATACATGTGATGGTGATTGATGACTCTTGGATTTTCTTTTTGGCATTTTTGAGTTAGACATTAAGTTCTTTGTGTAACCCATGACCAAAATTGAATGGTATGGTGTCTTGATGCATTCGGCCATGGTAGAAAATAGATGTGAAATGGTAGTAAGGTGAAGTGCAAAATGTTAGTATTTGATTACTAGTGTATATATGCGTATTAGCCGAGTTTTGAACTTGAAACAAGATGATATATAATCAATACAAGTAACCATACTTGTAGGAAGTATTAAGCATATAATCGGCCTCAACATAGACATGCATATTCGGCCATAGGAAGAAGATTGGTGTTGCATGTATTCGGTTAGAGGCAAGCATATTGATGCTTTTATATTGGCTTAGACAATCGGCTAAAAAGAAGTGTGGGTTAATATGTTGAGTTGATTCATGATTTCATATGTATGTGACTTTAATGTCTAATGTATATATATATGGGCTAAGTATCTTGAGTTCCTCTTTTCGATGCTCAAATGATTAAATCAATTTATTTGTTAAATTAAGCTCAAGAGCAAAGGGGAACTAAATCCGATAAAGGGAAGGAAAAAGTGGTCGAATAGCCATCGGAATCGTTCGACAACATCCGAGGTAAGTTCTTGAGTAATAGAGCTTAAATTATGATTTGATTAGATCATGTTTTAAGCAAATCAAAATCGTGCTCTTTGTGTGTGGCTATTGAGCCGAAATGGCAAGAGTGATAAGTGTCTTGTGTTTGAGTTTTGCTAATGAAAATGAAATACGAATGTGTCATGATTTATTGTTAAATGTGCATGGTTATTCGAATGATGTCCGGGCTAAGTCCCGAAGGCTTTGTGCTAAGTGACCATATCCGGACTAAGATCCGAAGCCATTTGTGCGAGATACTAATTCCGGGCTAAGCCCGAAGGCATTGGTGCGAGTTACTAAATCCGGGTTAAGTCCCGAAGGCATTTGTGCGAGTTACTAAATCCGGGTTAAGTCCCGAAGGCATTTGTGCGAGTTACTATAACCGGGCTATGTCCCGAAGGCATTTGAACGAGTAGCTATATCCGGTTAAATTCCGAAGGTACGTGATTTGGGAATGAATGATCTTACTGTAAAATTTCAGTTAATACGCTTGAAACATCCCAACATTGAGGTATGTTTCGTATGTGCTTTGAATTAGTTGAGCCCTTACAAATAAGTATTCGCTCAGTTGATAAATGAGCTACCGGCCTTTGGCTAAGTTGATCTTTGTGTATGAATAAAAGGGTTGGTAATGTAAAGTAAGTATGATATTGAAAATTTGTGCATATGAAATTATCCGTTTAGCTACATGAATGCTATACTTTGGTTGTGTCTAAACTCTTTGCTCAAAACTTACTAAGCATTTAATGCTTACTCCGTTTCTTTGATTCTCTGTTTTATAGATTTTGGTTCTTCAGCTATCGGACTCGGGATTTTGAAGTCGAAGTCGCCCACACTATCAAAGCCCCCTTTTGGTACAATTTTGGTTGAACTTCGAAATGGCATGTGTAGGACTACCCTTTTTGTTGTGGGTCATGGACCCTTTGGATTTGTATAATTTTGGATAGCCATGCGAAAATGGCTTATATATGTTTGAGCATAATGTTATAATCATTTGGTATGGATATGGTTATTGAGAGGTGTGGATATGCTTAACAAGGATTGGCCATGGGAATGGTTAATCACTATCATAATTTGTGCTATTTATGCTAAAAGGGCTAGTTGAGTCATGGAAACTATGAAATAGGTAAAGTCTACCTTAAAGGCAGATGCTGACAGCAGCAGTGATGTAGATTTGGAAAATAACTAAAAATAGTAGGAATGGAATTAAATAGTGAATAAATTATGTAAACGAACCTTGATGAATCTATTTTCATAGGAAAGTAACGAAACGATCATATGGACAGTATGTTAAGAGATATTCAGGTTCCCTGTTCCGACTTTGGAAATTCATTATAAATTAACCAGAGATAATTTGGAGTCATGCCATATATGTATAGATTCCTCTCTGAGTCTAGTTTCTATAGAAACAAACGGAATCAGTATTGAAGCTCTGTGCAGGGAGATATCCAAGTCGTAATTTGCAAAGCTCAGTGTAGTCGATCCCTGTAACATGGGAGACTTTGACTAATAAACTGTACTAATTGGACCAACCAAAAATTCTAGAAAAAATATGTAGATGGGCATATGAGTCTAGTTTCAGGGAAAAATTACAAAACTGATTTTCGAGTTGTGAAACTCAAGATATGATTTTTAAGGTGACAGTGACGCAGTTAGCCAACTGCCTGGAAATTTTTAAAATGGACTGCGATAGTAAGCGAATTTAGTCTGTGAACCCCTCGTGTCCGACTCCGGCAACGGTCTCGGGTACGGGGTGTTACACGGGTACTTATTCTTTATGGTTACTTTATTAAGCTGCCAGTAGTCGATACACAATCTCAAAGACCCATCTTTCTTTTTCACAAACAGAATCGGAGCACCCCAAGGTGAATGACTCGGTCGGACAAAACCCCTGTCAACAAGCTCTTGCAACTGTGTCTTTAACTCTTTTAATTCTATAGGAGCCATCCGGTACGAAGCTATGGAGATCAGAGTAGTTCCCGGAATCAAATCTATAGAAAATTCCACTTCTCTTTCTGGTGGCAATCCTGGTAATTCTTCTGGAAACATATCGGAAAATTCACATACCACTGGAACTGCCTGTATCTTTGACTCAGATACCTTGGTGTCGAGTACATAAGCCAAGTAAGCATCATACCCCT
The DNA here is from genome assembly GCF_007990345.1 of Gossypium hirsutum. NCBI lineage: Eukaryota > Viridiplantae > Streptophyta > Magnoliopsida > Malvales > Malvaceae > Gossypium > Gossypium hirsutum. The sequence goes on from NC_053433.1 coordinate 64,446,380, forward strand.
TTTTGATATACCTCTGTGCTGCCATTACTGAAATCATATCAGATAACCCCTCTGTCTGATCAGATTTAACCCGAAGCAACTCACCATTCTGACATTTTAGTATAATATATTTTTGTTTACAATTTACTACCGCATCATGTTGGGTTAACCAATCCATACTCAATATCACGTCAAATTCATCAAATGGCAGTAACATCAAATCAGCCGGGAAACAATAACCTCTTACCATCAGTGGACAATTTTTACAAATTTTATCCACTAACACAGACTGGCCCAGGGGGTTCGAGACTTTAACCACAAATTCAGTAGGTTCAACAGATAAATTTTTAACAATTGCAAGTTTAACAAATATATATGAATACGTAGAACCAGGATCAATCAATGCAGTATTATCAGTATCAAGTAAAGAAAATGTACCAGTAATAACATCGGGTGCTGAAGCATCTTCTTTGGCACGAATGGTATATGTCCTAGCAGGTGCTCGTACCTCAGGCCTACCTATAGTATCTTTTGTAGCTCCTCGACTACCACTGACATTACCGGATGGTTGAGGTGGTCTGCCCCTCGAAACTGGATTACTCGGTTTCGATATATGTTCAACTTCTTTTTCAACCCTTTCTGGACAATCTCTGAGGAAATGGTCAAAAGAACCACATCGGTAACAAGCCCCACTCTTAAATCGACATTCACCAAAATGAGCTTTATTACAGTACTGGCATCTCGGTTTAGGAGTGCCAACACTGCCAACACTGGTCATTGATGGAGTAGAAGGCCTTGGATTAGTGCGTTGAGAACCTCGTTCTTTGCCCAAATACCCAATGGCTGAAGTAGAACGATCCTGATATTTCTTCAATTTCTTTGAAGCAAAAAACTGGGATTTTCCCATCGGTCTTTTACTAAAAATTTGAGCTTCCCTCTCAGCCTGTTTCTTTTCTTTGTTCAATTCTTCTGCTTTATAAGCTCTCTCTGCCAATGTAGCAAACTCTCGAATTTCAAGAATTCCGATCAGTAACTTAATGTCTTCATTCAACCCTTCTACGAATCATTTGCACATTTTAGCTTCTGACTGTACCCATTCTCGAGCATATTTACTCAATTGAACAAATTCTCTTTCATATTCAGATACTGATCTATTGCCCTGTTTCAGCTCAAGAAATTCTTTTCTTTTCTAGTAAAGGAACCTCTGGTTGATATATTTTTTTCTGAACTCGGTCTGAAAGAATTCCCATGTAATTTCTTCTTTCGGAACAACTGAAGCTTTAGTATTCCACCAATGGTAAGCTGTATCTTTTAGCAGTGAGACGGCACATTTTAGACATTCTTCTGGTGTACAAGATAATTCTTCCTGAACCCGAGTAGTGTTTTCTAACCAGAATTCAGCCCGTTCGGAATCATCATCAACTGCTGCTCGAAATTCTTCGGCCCCATATTTTTGAATTCTATCTACTGGAGCTTTCCCTTTTCTGACAGATTCAGTACCTGTACCTTGTGGGATCTCGGGAACCGGTGGAGGAGCAGGAGGGGGAGCTTGAACTTGCTGCACTACAGGGTTAGTTCTTAAGTATTGATTAAACCATTCATTCATCATTTGAAAGAAGGCTGTTTTTGCCTCCTCCCCTTGACCCTCTGTCTCGGGCCTTCTACTGCTAGTTTCTTCTCTTTGTACTGAAGCCGGAGCATGACTCCCAGCTTCCTCAGATTGAGCTCGGTCGGATGACATTACTATAAGAAAAACATATTTTAAATGGTCAGGAGATATCACACTATCAATAATAATTTAAATGGCATGTATAGCTAATCCCGTATTTGCTACATCGGTCCTAGAACCGGCTAAACCGTAGCTCTGATACCAATAAATGTAATACCCCTACCTGTATTCATTGCCGGAATAGGGTACGAGGTATTACCAGAGTTTACGAATTAATTTTTTTTATTCAATATAGCCCTTTTATAAATATCTAACCTTCCCTGTAATATTAAATCGAGACCAATCCACATCAAACAAATCAATTCAATATATTTTCATGATACGTTCATGCATTTATATAAGATAACATCATCACATATCTATAACCAGGTTTGTTAACCATACTAATGGCTAACTTTACATTCATTTCACGTTAACATTTACTTTGTTAGCTTATACATGCCATTGATTTCCAAAATAAAGTTTCTTTATATACCGAAATCCTGAGGTTGACAGTGTGATGTGTCTCCGACCAAATTCGACCTCCGAGCTCTTAACACTACAAAACAGGGAAAAAGGAAACGGGGTAAGCACTTTGTGCTTAGTAAGCTCATGTAACAAGAATTATACTTACCTAATATTTTCAATACAATATAATAAACATTCATATATCCATTCAATGCATTATTACCTTAACATGCACAAACTCAACATTCAAGTTAGTACAATAATTTCTATGTACATATATATACCATGATTGATGAGCTCGTCAATACCATGATTTTCATTTCCTTGTTATTTTTCCATATTTATCCCTGTGACAGCCCTAATTTGACCTTAGTCAGAAAGTGGTTTCGGGACCACAAAACCGAGTCGTAAAAATAATTAACCATTAAATTTTGTGTTTATTGTATGTGAAACAGGCATGTGTGAAAGTTTCATGCTTCAATTTTGTCATTTGTATGCGAAATTATTAAATAGGACTTATGTGAGAAAATTTAGAAATGTGTTAGGCAAATGTTGAAGTGACTTATTAATGCATGTTATAAAAATGATGGGTTTGCATGTCAAATTTCCATTTATGATAAGTAGTGGCCGGCTATGATGGGATCATATACATATAATATGTATTAATTATTAGTTAGTAGCTTTATATTTTATAACATAAATAAATAAAAAGGAAAAGTAATTAAAATAAGGAAAGGAATGGTGAAGAAAACAAAGTATCACCTTGTTCTTCTTAGCCGTACAAGAAGAAGAAAAAGAGGGGGGGCATTCGGCCTTTTGAATGAAGAGAAGGTTAGTAAATTATGTTAATTTTTTTGTTGAAATCTTAGTTTGTTTTAGGTTAATCATCATGCTTTTTACCTAGCCCATACTAAAATTTTGAATTTAGAGGGTTGAATGGAACTTTCGGTTATGGTATATAAGAGAAGAACTTGATTTTTTTTTTGGTTCGGCATAGTACATGATATTTTGCTAGTGAGGTTTTGAATAATTGAATTAATGTTAGATATATGAAAAATTCTTATGTTCGGTTTTGGACGATATATATATATGTACAACTAACCTATTTAGCTATTGATATCTAAGGTGTTAAATAATAAAACTCTTGATGACTTGGGTTAAATAGCATTCAGCCAAAGACTATATGGGCTTGCTAATTCGGTTTAAGTGAAGAAATTATGATAGAGAGATATGACTAAATTGTGACTTATTATCGAACTTTCTTTGTGGTTGTAAGGTTATTTTATAATGTGTCATAACATTTAATTAGTTAGTCGAATTGATGAGAAAAGAATTTGGAGTATTTTATGGTGTCTTAAGCATATTATCCAATTGGTAAAGTTGAGTAATGATTCATGTACGAATGCTTGCTTAGTCGTATGTTATGTTTTGTTAAACTTAGTAATAAATATATATATATCTTATAAGGCTATAATAGTAGATTTAGTGGACTTTGACAATTTAAATGATGCATTTGACTTGTGTACCGACTTAGGATGATATGTGTTTCTATATGAAGTTAGATGGCGTTGATGAAATTTGATAATGCATGATGTTTAAATAGTATTGAACAAGGTCATTGTACTTAAATTGTATGACATACATGTATTGAATGGAATTGCCCAAGTGAAAAATAATTAAATAAATTTATTTGTTTAAATTTAAGCTCAAGAGCTAAGGGGATCAAAATCAGATAAAGGAAAGGAGAAAGCAGTCGAGTATTCTATCCGTAACTGCCCCAAATTATACTCGAGGTAAGTCTTTAAGTAATGGAACTTAGCTTATGATTTGATAAAGCAATTACATATATATACATATATGTGTGAATGTTAATTGGGGTTTAAATCCGAGCTTGGTCTCGAAGGGATTTTGAGCCAGTGTAATAATCCAAGCTTGGTCTTGAAGGGCTTTTGAGTCAGTGTTATAACCGAACCTAGTTTCGAAGGGCCTTCGGGCCAATGTCATAATCCGAGCTTGGTCTCGAAGGGCTTTTTGAGTCAGCGCTAAGAATCGGGCTTGGTTCCGAAGGGCATCTGTGACGGCATAATATTGAGTTGAAAACTCGTAAATATTCGTACGAGAAATCATATAATACATGTTGAAACAATTTTAAACAAATGTGCTACTTACAGTAAGATAACTAGGTAAGTAATTTACTCTCGTTGAGAATATGATTATGTTAAATTATGACTTTGAAATTGGTGGGGATGCTTAGACCATTGTTTAAAATCATTCGAACGTTTATGATCTGATTATGATGTATGAGTTCCGAATTAGAGAGTTCAACTTCACAAATGTGAGATGTAGGTGTATATGCATGAGATTGACACGGAAATGTGAGATGAACGTATTCGACTATAGAATGAATTTAGTTGGATATATATATTGCTTTCACCTTTGTGATATGAATGATAAAAGTAGTACCTTAGTTATTTTCTATTCGGCCAAAGGATGAAACAAATAAACTTTGATATTATTATGCCACTCTTTTAAATGATTTCATTACTTAAACTTACTAAGCATCGAAGTGCTTAATCTTTTGCTTTAATTCTCTGTTTTATAGATTTTGTTCGTCAGCTATCGGGCTCGGGAGTGTCAAAGTCGAAGTCGTCCACACTATCTAAGCCCTTTTGGTATATTTTTTGTTGAACTTTGATAATGGCATGTATAGGGATGGCTTTTGTTGTTAATTAAATACCTTTTGGTAATGTATGTGTGTATAGCCATGCGAAAATGGCTCGTATAATTTGAGTATGGCATTAAAATCATTTTGTGTATATATGCATGGTCTTATGATATGGTTATTGAGTGGTATGGAAATGTTAGGTAAATGATCAGCCATTGGAATGGCTAATTATGATCATATTTGGTCCTATGTATGTCAAATTACTAGCTAATCCATGGAAACCATGAAATAGGTAAAATTTACCACAAAACATTTTTCAGACAGCAGTTGTGAAGTGAGTCAAAAAAATCACTAAAAATAGTAAAAATGGAATTAAATAATGAATAAAATATGGAATCGAAGCTTGATGAGTCTATTTTCATATGGAAGAAGAAAAACAGGTATATGAGCTATATTTTGTGAGATGTTTAAATTTTTGTGAAACAGGGCTAGAACGATTTCTGGATCCCCTGTTATAAATTTGGAAATTCACCATAAATTTTAAAAAGATAATTATAAGTCATGATTTATATGTACATATTCTTTATTGAGTCTAGTTTTATTAGAGACAAACAACATAGTCATTGAAGCTCTGTACAGGGAGATATCTAATTCGTAATACACAGAGGTCAGAGTAGCCGAACCCCAAAATAGGGGAGATTTTAACTAATAAACTGTACTAATTGGCTTGACCAAAAATTCTAGAAAAAAATTTGTAGATGGATATATGAGTCTAGTTTCAGGAAAAATTTACGGAATCGGTTTTCGAGTTTTGGAACTCGAGATATGATTTTTAAAGTGACTGTGATGCAGTTAGCCAGCTTGTCTGGAAATTTTAAAATGAACTGTGTAAGTAAATGAATTAAGTCCGTTAACACCTCGTGTTCGACTCCGGCAACGGTCTCGGGTACGGGGTGTTACAATCCCGTTGAATTTATCGTAATTTCGATGGATTTTCAGAGGTTCACATTTAGTGTACAATTCCGGGTCCGTCAATTCATATTCATGTGCGCACATATCCATTTTAGAGAGCACACTCCCGCGAACCTCAACCTTGCAGCGGGATTACCAGTCCAGGCTAAATCCCCTGCAATATAAACTGATAGAGTATTATCGGGATTACCAGTCCAAGCTAAATCCCCTGCAACGACAATTACTCTAATGAGCTTGGATCTGAATTACCAGTCCAGGCTAAATTCAGACCCTAATTCGGATTACCTGTCCAGGCTAAATCCATTTTACACATATTTTTCGGGAGGGCTATATCAGGATAGGATCACCCGTCCAGGCTAGATCCTTTTTACCGTCAATTCCTTTTCAGAGATCCATCGAATTTTCCTTTCATTCAAACGGGATTTCTTCCCATTTTATCAAATATATCAATGTTTCATAAATTTCCATATAATGAACATTCAAATCATATTCATATCAAAAACATGCATTTCAAGCATTTAAGAATATAATTCAAGTTACACGAACTTACCTTGATACTTGTTTGTAAATAGTAAAAATCTACTAATCCCGAACTTTTTCCTTTCCTCGATCTAGCTTCATATTTGAATCTTCTGGATCTAAATAAATAAATTTAATTATCAATTTAATACATTTCATGTTCATATGCAACATTCTCTATAATTCAACTATTATTTATAGTTCATTCAAAGTTGTCTACTTGAGTCATAGTCACTAAATTATTTATAACTTGATCTACGGAGCTCCAAATTAAGATCCATTAATTTTCCCTGAAACTAGACTCATATATATTTTTACCATAAAATTTTCAGAATTTTTGGTTTATCCAATCAGTACAGTTTATTCTTCAAAGTCACCCCTGTTCTGTTGTCTAACAGTTCTGACCCTTCTTCACTAAAAATAAATTATCTCTTTATACAGAATTCAAATGATGTTCTCGTTTGTTTCTATTAAAAATAGACTCGTTAAAAATTCTATACATATAAATTGAAGTCCCTAATTATTTTTATTCAATTTTTTATAATTTTTCAAAGTCAGAACAGGGGAACCCGAATTCATTCTGACCTTGTCTCACAAAATTCATTATATCTCAAAATTTACAAATCCATTGCTTACAATATTTCTTCTATGAGAAACTAGACTCAATAAGATTTAATTCCATATTTTTTCATCTTCTAATTCGATTCCTACAATTTTTGGTGATTTTTCAAAGTTAGTCTACTGCTGCTGTCCAAACTGTTTTAGTGCAAGCTGTTTATTACCATTTTCCCCCTAAGCTTTTAATAAATGATAATTTCGTCCCTACTCAATTAGCCTCTCAATTGAGCTGATTTTTCTCAATTAACATTTTATTCTATCACCTTAAACTAGTTTACAACCTTTAGGAATCAGAATTTCAGCAATAGTCTTTAATTCCAAACATTTTCACAATTAGGTCCTAAAAATCAATTTCCATTGAAATTGCCTAATAAAATCATCTCATAAACAAATTAAAGCTTTAATTTCATTCTATTTCATCATAAACTTACAGCACTCAACCATGGTGACTTTCAATTTCATCCATGAAATCAAAAACTAATGAATTTAATAGTAGGACCTAGTTGTAAAAGTCTTAGAAACAAAAAAATTACAAGAAAAAGGCAAGGATTAACTCACTTGGTGCAAAAATTATGAAATACCAGCTTAGAGAACCCTCCTATGGCATTTTTAGCTGCTGGAATTGAAGAGAAATGAAGAGAAATCTAGATATTTCCTATTTAGTCCTAGTTTTATTTAGTTAATTTTGTAATATTCCAATTTTACCCTTAATTTATCAATTTATTTGCTGATTTCATACCCTTGCCGTCCAGCCGAAATAACTTTTGGGTCTAATTTCCTTTTAAACCCTTTCTCATTAGACTCTTAAACTATTTAATCACTCTAGCAACTTTTACACCTATTACAATTTAGTCCTTTTTATTTAATTGACTACCTAAACATTAAAATTTCCTAACGAAATTTTAATACCACATTAATAACATTTCATAAATATTTATAAAATTATTTTTGACTCGGTTTTATGAGATAGAGGTCCCGATACCTTATTTTACCCAATTTCTTCAATAAATTTTTTTTCTAACTAATCACTAAATCGATAAAATTTTCCCATCAATATTTTCATACGATTTTCCTATCGTATCAATTTTCAAGCAAAAATATTGAAATAAATTTCTCTTTAAATCGGATCTATGATTACGAAACCATTGTTCCGATAACCTTGAATTTAGGCCATTACAATTGTGCTTGTTGAATGAGCATGTAAAGCTGAAGATATCGGGAAAGAGAAAAGAAAAGTCAATTCTGAAGATAGAGAAATGCGAAAGAAATCATCGGGAAAATCATTTCAATCTACATCAAAGAAATTTTGAGATGATAATAGCCGTTCAAATGCTAATGTGGGATATTCTAGTAGAGATCGTGTTAGATCGCATTCGAATTTCAAAGCTCCAGCTACATCTATTGCCAATTTCGGTAATGTAAAGAATGAAAAGCCTGAGTGTAATCAATGTGGAAGACGACATTTTGGAGAATACTGGGGAAAAAGTAATAACTGAACTTGTTACAGTTGTGGTTCACGAGATCACTTAATAAAAGATTGCCCAGATTTAGCTGAAAAAGATAATGTTCAGAATCTGAGGCCAAGTGGAAACGCTTCTTGTGGTAGACTTCTCAGAAATGCGGGAAATGTGAGTGGCAGTCAGATAGGAACAAAAGATACAGCTATTAGATTCGAGGCTCATGTACCTGTTAGAGCCTATGCTATCCGAGCTCGTGAGGAAGCTTCGTCGCCAGATATGATTACCGGTACATTCACTTTTTATGATACTTCTATGATTGCTTTGATAGATCCTGGATCAACATATTCGTATATATGCATGAACTTAGTGAACAGTAAGACTTTGCCTGTAGAGTCTACTGAATTTGTAATTAGAGTTTCGAACCCTCTAGGCAGATGTGTTTTGGTTGATAAAGTTTGAAAGAATCGCCCGTTAATGTTTCGAGACACTTGTTTTCTGGCTGGTCTGATGTAATTCTGGGTATGGATTGGTTAACTTTGCATGATGCTATTGTGAACTGCAAAAAGAAAACTATTAATTTGAGATATAAGAATGATGAAATAGTCAGAACTGAATCTAGTGATTTGAATGGATTGCCTGCTTTGATATCTTCGATGAAAGCTTTAAGTATTGTTAGAAAGAGTTGTGAAGCCTACTTTACTTATGTGATCGATTCAAAAGTGTCAAAAAAGAAAGTTGAATTAGTGCCTGTTCTATATGAGTTCCTAGATGTGTTTCTGAAAAACTTCCGGGATTACCTCCGACCCGAGAAGTTGAATTTGGTATTGAGTTAGTACCAAGAACTACTCCAATTTCGATAGCTTCGTATAGAATGGCTCTGACTAAATTAAAAGAATTAAAGTCTCAGTTGTAAGAGTTAACTAATAGAGGATTTGCTAGACCGAGTTTCTCACATTAGAGTGCTCCGGTTCTATTTTTGAAAAAGAAAGACGATACGATGAGAATATGTATAGGTTATCATCAGTTGAACAAAGTGACTATCAAGAATAAGTATCCTCTACCCCGAATTGATGATTTGTTTGATTAGTTGAAAGGAGTTGCAGTGTTTTCAAAATAGATTTGAGATCAGGTTATTATTAGTTGTGAGTGAAGGACTCAGACATTTCGAAAACTGCTTTCTGAACGAGGTACGACCATTATGAATTCTTAGTTATGCCTTTCGGATTGACTAATGCACCTGCTATCTTTATAGATTTGATGAATAGAATTTTCAGACCGTATCTAGATCAATTTGTTGTTGTATTCATTGATGACATAGTGATTTATTCATGTGATGAATCCGAACATGCCAAGCATTTGAGAATGGTGCTACAGGCTTTGCGTGATAAGCAATTATATGCGAAGTTTAGTAAATGTGAATTCTAGTTACGAGAGGTCAATTTTTTGGGTCATATTGTATCAGCATCTGGTATCCGAGTTGATCCGAACAAGATTTTAGCCATTCTAGATTGGAAACCTCTGAGGAATGTCTCTGAAGTCCGCAGTTTTTTGATACTTACCGGTTATTATAGAAGGTTTGTAAAAGGATTTTCTATAATTGCAACTCCGTTAACGAAATTGCTTCAAAAAGATGTTAAATTTGAATGGTCAGAAAAGTGTTAGAACAACTTTGATCAGTTGAAAACTTTGTTGACTGAAGCTCCGGTATTGGTACAACCCGAATTGGGTAAAGAATTTGTGATCTATAGTGATGCTTCGTTGATTGGTCTGGGATATGTTTTGATGCAAGAAGGTAAAGTCATTGCTGATGCTTTAAGACAGTTAAAGCCACATGAAAAGAACTATCCGACGCACGACCTTCAGTTAGCTGTGATTGTGTTTGCTTTGAAAATCTGGCGTCACTATTTGTTTGGTGAGAAATGTCACGTATATTCTGATCATAAGAGTTTGAAATATCTGATGACACAGAAAGATTTGAATCTACGACAGAGAAGATGGTTAGAACTGTTAAAAGACTAAGACCTTATGATTGATTATCATCCGGGTAAGGCAAATGTTGTTGCTGATGCTTTGAGTCGAAAATCATTGTTTGCTCTGGGTGTGATGAATGCTCATTTGGTTCTGTCTGATGATGGTTCAGTTTTAGCTGAATTAAAAATGAGACCTTTATTTTTACAGCAGATTATCGAAGCTTAGAAGATTGATAATGTGATTTTAGCAAAACGAGCTCAGTGTGATTTAGAGTCTGATTCAGAATTTAGAGTTGATAAAGATAATTGTCTAGATTCCGAGAGAGAAATTGTGTTCCAAGAAATCCGGAGTTAATTCAGATAATTTTGAATGAAGTTCACAATAGTCAGTTATCTGTGCATCCGGGTAGTACGAAAATGTATAATGATTTGAAACAACATTACTAGTGGTCTGGAATGAAAAAATATATCTTTGACTTTGTTTCTAAATGTTTGATCATCAGCAAGTTAAAGCTGAACATCAGGTGCCATCTGATTTGTTACAACCAATTATGGTTCCAAAATGGAAATGGGATAGAGTGACAATGGACTTTGTTTCGAGTTTACCCCTATCTTCGAGAAAGAAAGATGCAATCTGGATTGTAGTAGATCGATTGACGAAATCTGCTCATTTTATTCCGATACGATTCTATTACTCACTTGATAAGTTAGCTGAGTTATACATTTTTGATATCGTGAGATTGAATGGTGTGCCACTGTCTATTGCGACAGACAGAGATCCGAGACTCACATCACGATTCTGGAAGAAGCTGCAAGATGCTCTAGGTACGAAATTGCTTTTCAGTACTATTTTTCACCCGCAAATGGACTGTCAATCCTAGAGGATTATTCAGATACTCTAGGATATGTTGAGATGTTGCATTCTTGAGTTTGAAGGTACGTGGGAACAATATTTGCCTTTGATTGAATTTGCTTATAATAACAGTTTTTAGTCGAGCATTAAAATGGCACCTTACGAGGCTTTATATGGTCGCAAATTCTGTACACCTTTATATTGGATTGAACTCAGTGAAAATAAGATATACAGAGTTGATTTGATAAAAGAAACTGAACAGATAGTGAAAAAGATCAGAGATAGTTTGAAAACAGCTTCTGATCGTCAGAAATCTTATGCAGACTTGAAAAGAAAAGATATTGAGTTTGAGGTTGGCGACAAAGTGTTTTTGAAACTATCTCTGTGGAAGAAAGTGCTCCAGTTCGGTAGAAAAGGCAAATTGAGTTCGAGGTTCATCGGGCCGTATGAGATTACCAAGCGTATTGGACCGATAGCATATAGATTGTTGTTGCCACCAGAGTTAGAAAATATTCATGATGTGTATCATGTATCGATGCTTCAACGATACAGATCCGATCCTTCGCATGTGATTCCTCCGTCTGATATTGAAATTCAGTCTGATATGACATACGAAGAAGAACCAATCTGTATCTTAGCTCGCGAGGTTAAAGAACTAAGACATATAAGAATTCTGTTAGTGAAAATGATGTGGCGTCGGCACAGTGTTGAAGAGGCCACGTGGGAGCCTGAAGATGTCATGATACAACAATATCTGAATTTGTTCAAAGGTAAGATTTTTAGGGACGAAAATCCTTGAGGGGGAGAATTGTAATAGTCTAGTTTAGACCCTAGTCGGAATAGTGGTTTTGAGACCAAAAATTCGAGTCAGAAAAATATTTTAATATTATTTTTCATGCTTATTATATGTGAATTGATATGTGTGGAAGTCTCGTATGAAAATTCGAATGTTTGTGTGCTTAATTTTGAAAAAGGACCTAATTGCGTAAAATGTAAAAGTTGCCTGCTATATGTTAAAAGTGCCTATTTGATTTGGCTTATTATTTGAGAGGTCCTTATGTGGTTAATATGCCATTTATATGGTTAATGGACATTTTTGACCTTGATATTAATGTTTTAATAGTTTTATAACAAAGGGTAAAATGGGAATTTAATTAATACGTTAATAATAATAAAACAAATGCTTGAAAATGGATCATTTTATGTTCATCCTTGGCCGAAAATACAAGAAAAGAAAAGATAAAAGTTTGCTTAGGGTTCGACACTTGTAATCTTTGATTAAGGTATGTGTTTTGATCAGTTTTTGATAATTTCTATGTTTTAGTAATCATTGCTTCGAATACTATCAAGCCCATGTCTAAATTTTTGATTTTTTTGATGATTGTGAAATGTGCCATTGATGAAATTATGAGCTTTGTGATGTTAGTTGTTGGAAAAAAAAGGATATATGTTACGTTGATATATTTTGTCTTTGAATTTTTGGTGATTTTGAGTAAAATGGGCTAAATTGTGAAATTTGTAAATTGAAGTACTAAAATGTGAAATAAATGAAATGTTTGGACTAGTATGAGTACTAGGAGAATTCGGCCAAGCATGAGTATATACAAATTATGTGAATTTTGTAATTTTGTGAATTAGGGACTAAAGCATCAAAATGTGAAAATATGAGGGCTAAATTGTAAAATGCTCTAAATAAATGTTTATGGATTGATTTGAATTAATTGGTGAACAAAAGGGTAAATTTTGAATACATATAGATCAAGAAAAGAAGAATTCGGATTTAGATCGAGGGAAGTCGAAGGTTATAGAGTAAACAATCCGAGTCGGCAATTTCGAATACGAGGTAAGTTCGTACGTGATACATGATGTTACAAGTATATTTTTGATGCTTTGATTATACTTAAATTGTGTATATATTTGATTATCATCGAATATGATGATAAATCAACTACATTTGGCACTAAGTGTGTGATTCAAAATAGCTTCGGCTATAAATAGCACTAAGTGTGCGAAATGGTATAGCTTCGGCTGTATGAGGCACTAAGTGTGCGATACCAAGATAGCTTCAGTTACTTGAGATGGCACTAAGTGTGCGGAACCGTTCTAGCTTTGGCTAAACCTTAAAGCACTAAGTGTACGGATGCTTAAAGCATGAATAATCTTCAGAAAGTTTTAAAATATCTGGACGAGAGATGAGAATGAAAATGATTAAATACAGGAAGGTTCAGGTATGTACGATGCCTATGTGGTAGATGATATTATGTATATGAAGTTCTTGGATTGGTATAAACATATGAATTGTGTTGGCATAAAATTGATAGATGAATTGAGAACTAATAAGTGTTTATGTGTTGATGTTTTATATTTTATAAGCTCTTGATGATATTTAGTACGATCTTACTAAGATTTTGAAAGCTTACTTTGTGTGTGTTTGCATTGTTTTATAGATATCGAAGATACTGTGAGCTCAGGGATATTCGAGGATCGTCACCACACTATCGAATCTCATTTTGGTACTTTTTGAAATTGTATATAGAAAAGTATGGCATGTATAGGCTAGAAGTATTTTGGATAGGTTTTCTATTGTTTATATTTAGCCATGTGATATAGCTTGTTATGATTGTGTTTATGTTTTTTATTTTGGTATATGAAATGTGATGCAAGATGAACTATTTGATGTGTTCATGAATGGTTAAGAGAAGTGGTAAGCTTGGCAAGTTGCCATGGGTTTAGAGATGATGAAACCATATGTTTGATATGATTTGGTCTTATGTTTTGACACAATTGAGTTGAGTTTATGAGCATGTAAATGGTTGGTAATGTTATGGCATGAATGATGTATGGTTTGGTATAGAAATTGGCTGAAGTTGTTGTGTATATATGCTTGGTTTGGTGCTTGTAGGTTTGACCCAATTGGGGTGGCAAGTTGGCTATTCAAATGGCCTATTTTTGTCCACACGGGCAGAGACACAGGCGTGTGTCTCAGCCGTGTGTGACACACGGTCACGTTACACAGCCGTGTGTCCCCTGGGGTACCCTATGAATTAAAGTCAGTATACCCTCTAGTTTTGACATGGCCTAGACACACGGGCTTGTCTATTGGTCCTGTGTGTCACACAGGCTGGCACACAGGTGTGTGGTCGGCCATGTGGCCAAGTCAGTAGCCTCCCTAATTTCAAACGGCTTGGCACACGTGCATGTCTTGTGGCCACGTGGACAAGTTAGTATGTATGCTCTGTTTCACCACGGCTTAGACACATGGGCTGTCTAATGCCATGTGAGGCACATGGCCTGTTCACATGGGCGTGTGACACTTGAAAAGCTAAAATTTTTCTAAGTTTCTGAACTTCCATATGTTACCGATTTGTTCCCGAATGCATGATTTAGGCTTTGTATGCTCGATTTAAGTTCATATTGAATAAGAATGACTTATATTTATTGAAATGAGATGATATTTGATATATGATTGTTTTGAATTGAGTTACAAGTCTGGTAACGCCTCTTAACCTATTTCGGTGACGGTTATGGGTTAGGGGTGTTATATAAATTATTATATATCATTAACCCAAAAAGTATAAAAGAAATGCCTTATTTTTGTAAATAGAAATTTTGAACTATTTATAATAAGTAGCTATAGTTTATTAACTATTATAGAAAGGAAAGAAAACTTTGAATTGTAAATATTGATTTGATTCTTACTTTCTACAAATGTTTTGATAATGATTAAGATTTTTTGATTAGCATTATATTTAAATAATCAAAATAATTTTTATATATTTGTTATACATCAATAACTTGAGACTCGAACTCTAGAAAAGATCTGAACCTCTGACCCATGACCCGGCCACGAGAGGACGACAAGGCAAACCAAATGCAAAGTAAGGCTATACTCCCAGTTCGCAGGAACCTTGCACGAGCTCACAGGTAGGGTCACAAGTATAGCTCGGAAAACCAACTTGTGAATAAGGTTACAGACCCATCTCGCAGGGACCTAGGGAAGGTCGTAGTCTCACTTCGCATGTGCCTAAGGAACTTGCAGGAGGTGCCACGTGCTCCATAGGCCAACCAGACACATCCCTAGTAGGTACGAAGCTCGCCTAGATTGCCAGTCCCAGGAGTAGAAAGGACTATGTGCTCCATAGACACGTGCCCAATAAGCCTAGAGTTCACAGAGAATGTCATAAATTGGGACAGAAATGTTAGTACTGGAGGCAACAGAGTAAAGACAAAATAGTGGGACCCTATTATGAGCTGTAATAGTACTAGTAACAAGATGTATAAATACCGTGATTGTAACATCCCGGTTTTAGCTAAATCAAAACAATGGTTTCAGAACCACAAATCCAAGGTCATAAATTTATTCTAATATTGTTTTTGGTGTTTATAGCATGTGAATATATATGTGTGAAAGCTTCATGAGCTAATTTTATCGTTTAATAGCTCAATTTGAGAAAAAAAAAAGACTTAATCACGTAAAATGCAAAAGTAGCATACTATAAGTTAAAAGTGCCAAATTGCTATGGCTTATTAAATGAAAGGTCCATATGTTGTAATTAGATGATTGATAGTGGAGATGGACATAAATGACCTTATAGTTGATGATTAAATGGTTTAATAACAAAGGGTGAAATGGTAAACTTTGTATTAAATTATATTAAATAAAATAAAAACAATTTTAATGTTAAATGGTGATCTTCCTCAACTGAAAATAGAAGAAAAAAGAAGCCATATCCATGTTTTAGGGTTCGGCACTTTTGTGTTTGTGATTAAGGTATGTTTTGAGCTTGGTTTTTAATGATTTCTACGTTTTTGTGATCGTTGCTTTGAGTACTAGCTTTCCCATGCCTTAATTTTTGAGTTTGTTGGTGATTTTGTAAAATTCCATTGATGATATTTTGAGCTCTTGAATGTTTGATGATGGAAAATGAGTATTTGATGATAGATTAATATGTTTTGTAAACTGATTTTTAGTGAAATTGCATAAAAAGGATTAAATTATGAAAATATAAAAATGTGTGGTTAAATGTGTGAAATATTGATAAATATGAGCCATTATAGAATCTATAAAAATTTGGCTAGCTTGGGTGTAATTGAAATTATTGAATTTTGTGTATTTGTGAAATAGGGACTAAATTGTAAGAAATGTGAAAGTTTAGGGCTAAAGTGAAAAATGCCCAAATATGTATTTGTGGACTAAATTGAATGTGTTGATGAATAAAAGAGTTAATTTTGAATGTAATAGATCAAGAACGAAAGAAATAGGATTTAGATCGGGGGAAATCCAAAGTTATTGAATAGTCGATCTAGTCCCTCTATTCTGACAACGAGGTAAGTTCATATGCAAATAAATGTCTTTAAATTGAATTATATGTATTTACTTGTCATTGAAATGTTATAAATGTTGAACGAGCAATTACGAGTAAGAATCTACAGAATTACGACATCCAAAAGTCCCGTACGAACCTTAGGAATAGTATAAGATATGAATGTCATGACATTAGGTTATCGAGTTGTGATTACATGTAAGACCATGTCTAGGACATTGGCATTGTATATTGATTCGTGTAAGACCCTGTCTGGGACAGTGGCATCGATAGGTGATAACATGGAAGACCATATCTGAGATATGGCATTGTACGAGCTTATGTGATTTCTGGGTGTCCTTAACAATTATGAGTGGTTCAACGGGCAAACACAAGTCGAGAAAGAATGTGTTAATGAGTTAAATGACTCATGTACATACAAGATTCATACGAGTATTGGAAAGTGAGGTAATTGATAGGTTTACATGAGAAAATGATTATGAATTCATTGAGAAAGGTTTGTGTATCTATATGTGTTTACTTGTATTTGGTCTATTGATAGAAATGTTGTGATTCATATGATAGTTTTATTTGTATATGGCTTACTAAGCTTTTAAAGCTTACTTGTGTTTTCTTTCCATGTTTTATAGATTATCGAGGCTAGCTTAGACATCGGAGATCATCGGAAACCATCATCACACTATCGACTACTTGTTGGTACTTTTGGAGCTTTGTATATATGGTATATGGCATCTATAGGCTAGTGTCATTTTGGTATGTTTAAGTTATGATTATAGCCATGTGATTTGGCTAGTAAATGGTGGTGTGTATGGCCATTTAATTTGGCTTGAATCATGTGTTTGATAAGTGATATTGTGATGTATATAATGCCTTATATGTTGGCTTGTTTTAGTATGTTTGCAATAGTTGTGGATATAGCTAAATGGATGTTGATTTGGTTAGTTACCAATGCTTGAGAAATGGTAAATTTTAGTATGAGTTGTGGATGATGAATTGGTTGATGGCAGATGGCATGGTAGGTGTGTGAATTGGCATGTTTTGGCTATTTATATAAGTGTTGAAATAATACCATTTTCATGGCTGGGTGTGCATGAGAAAAAGGGTGGCAAATTGGCTTTGTAAATGGACTATTTTTGTCCATACGGGCAGAGATATGGGCGTATGTCTCAGCTGTGTGTGAGACACGGCCATGTGTCCCCTGGGGTACCCTTTCGAATTAAGTTAGTATACCCTACAGTTTTGACACGGCCTAGACACATGGGTGTGTCTACTAGCCATGTATGGCACACGGGTTTGACACACGAGCGTGTGATCAACCGTGTAGCCAAGTTAGTAACCCCCCTTAGATTTCACACGGCCTGGCACATGGGCGTGTCTGGTAACTGTGTGAGCACACGGCTTGTTCACACGGGCGTGTGACCCTTAAATGTTTGAAAATTTTTTTAAGTCTCCCAAAGTTTGCAAATGTTATCGGTTTTGTCTTGAACCTCTTCTAAGCATGTTTTAAGGTCTCGCAGGACCTTAGAAGGGACGATATGATTGGGTTGATTAGATTTTGATTATGATTGAAATAATGTATATAAATGATTTGTATTATCCAGTGATGCCTCGTAACCCTATTTCGGCGATGGATACGGGTTAGGGGTGTTACACTGATATTCATATCAATAAGTCACAAGCAAAATATTACTCAATAATTGGTGCGGTGAACTTGGACTTACTTCCATTCATCAGATTTATCCTAGTTTGATTAAGTACTTAAAGCAAATGGCTCACCCAAGCGAAACTTCCCCCTTCAACCCCCCGTTAGGACAAGTTAGAGTGTCGGGTTCCAATGCCTAACACGATGGGACAGACTTGTTTGCTGCATGTTCGTCGATAGGTTGGAAAACCTTGATAATGTGGTTCATTAGGAATCTTCCCCTTCCTTGGACTTGAACCTCTCTACAAGTCAGGGATTGCCACTTCCTCTCAACTAGAAGGCACCTCTGCAATAGTTCCTGGCCCTTCAAGAGTAGATGAAGTTCATGAGAGAGCAAATGGTCACTCAAGAAGCGCGATTTGTATAACAGCATGCCTTCCAGCAATAACTACTGAGACATAATGAGGAGCTGTAAAGAAAGATGCACGCGACCAATTTTGGTTCCCACGAAAACGTGAATACACAAGATAAAGCCCTCAGGATACAAGTGAAAGAATGACAAAACGAAAAGGATGAGTTGTGCCGAGATGTACGGGCGTTACATCCTCAGTTATAGGACATGGACTAGTTGTTCTACTCCAACAACCCGTTGGCCCTCAAAATTGCAACAGTAGGCTTACCAGGCAATTTCAAGGTCCCGAAGGACATGTTTGAAGGGAGAAGGGACCCACGGGCTCACCTGATGTAATACAATGATTATATGAACATGCTGGGGGCGTTGGATGTAGTGAAATGCAAAGTCTTCTCGACAATGTTAAAAGGAAGAGCCAAATATTGATACCTATCTCACCCACAAGGTTCATTTTGAAACTTCTTACAACTGGACCAGATGTTCTTGGACAAGTTTAGAGCCCATCGAATGATCATGAACACACCCATGGTATTGATGTCAATGAAATAGCAGGAAGGAGAATCCTTTCAAGACCACGTGAAAAGATTATATGTAGTGACCCTCAACACGAAGAAATTAGATGACTAGTGGACAATAGATGTGTAACACCCCGTACCCGAGACCGTTACCGGAGTCGGACACGAGGGGTTCACAGACTAAATTCACTTATTTTCACAGTCCATTTAAAAATTTCCAGACAAGCTGGTTACTGCGTCACTGTCGCCTTAAAAATCATATCTTGAGTTTCAAAACTCAAAAACCAGTTCCGTAAATTATTCCTAAAAATAGACTCATATTTTCATCTACAAAATTTTTTCTAGAATTTTTGGCCAAGCCAATTAGTACAGTTTATTAGTTAAAGTCTCCCCTGTTTCAGGGTTTGACTACACTGACCTTTGCGCATTACGACTTGGATATCTCCCTTCACAGGGCTTCAATACTGATGCTGTTTGTTTTTACAGAATCTAGACTAGAAAATAAATCTATAAATATATGGAATGATGTCTAATTATCTTTGGTTAATTTATAATGAATTTCTAAAGTCAGATCAGGGGATCCAGAAATCGCTCTGGCCCTGTTCCACGAAAACTTAAATATCTCTTAAAATCCGACTCATATGACCGTTTCGTTTCTTCCATATGAAAGTAGATTCATTAAGGTTCGATTACATAATTTATTCACTATTTAATTCCATTCCTACTAATTTTAGTGATTTTCAAATTTACATCACTGCTGCTGTCAGCATCTGCCCTTAAGGTAGACTTTACCTATTTCATAGTTTCCATGATTCAACTAGCCCTTTTAGCATATATAGCACAAAATATGATTATGATTAACCATTCCAATTGCTAATCGTTTCCAAACATTTCCATACCTCTTAATGAACAACATACAAAACGATTGTAATACTACGTTCAAAGTGTATATAAGCCATTTTCGCATGGCTATCCAAATTTATACAAAACCAAAGGGTACATGACCCACAACAAAAAGGGTAGTCCTATACATGCCATTTCAAAGTTCAACCAAAAGTGTACCAAAAAGGGGCTTTGATAGTGTGGACGACTTCGACTTCAACAATCCAGAGTCCGATAGCTGACGAACCCAAAATCTATAAAACAGGGAATCAAAGAAATGGAGTAAGCATTTAATGCTTAGTAAGTTTGAGCCTTGAAATTAGACACAACCAAAGTATAGCATTCATATGGCTAAACGGATAATCTCATATGCACAAATTCTCAATATCATACTTACTTCACATTACCAACCCTTATATTCATACACAAAAGATCAACTTAGCCAAGGCCGGAAGCTCATTAATTTACTGAGCGAATATTATTTAAACGGAATCACCACCCTAATGCATATAAGAAACGTACCTCATCGTTGGGTTTTACGAGCGTATCAATTTAAATTATTGCAGCAAGATCACTCGTTCTCAAACCAAGTACCTTCGGAGTTTAGCCGGATATAGCAACTAGCTCAAATGCCTTCGGGACTTAGCCCGGTTATAGTAACTTGCACAAATGCCTTCGGGACTTAGCCCAGATATAATAGCTCGCACAAATGCCTTTGGGACTTAGCCCGGATATAGTAGCTCGCACAAACGCCTTCGGGACTTAGCCCGGAATTAGCCACTAGCTCAAATGCTCTCGGGACTTAGCCCGGTTATCATCCGAACATTCATGCACATATCAATAAATCATGACACATCTAATTTCATTTTCATAATTAGAGTTCAAACACAAGTCACGTATTAAGCATTCCCATTTCGGCTCACTAGCCACATACAAATAGCATGGTTTAGTTTGCTTTATAACACGATCTCTATGCACATACATTATGACTTAATCAAATCATAAACTAAGTCTCATTGCTCGAAAACTTACCTCGGATGTTGTCGAACGATTTCGTTGGCTATTCGACCACTTTTTCCTTCCCTTTATCGGATTTAGATCCCCTTTTCTCTTGAGCTTAATTTAAACAAATAAATTCATTTAATTATTTTCACTTGGGCAATTCCATTCAATACATGTATGTCATACAATTTAAGTACAATGACCTTGCTCAATACTATTCAAACATCATGCATTACCGAATTTCATCAACACCATCTAACTTCATATAGAAACACATATCATCCTAGGTCGGTACACAAGTCAAATGCATTATTTAAAATGTCAAAGTCCACAATTTAGTCATATTTCTCTATCACTTATACCGAATTAGCAAGCCCATATAGTCCTTGGCCGAATGCTATTTAACCCAAGTCATCAAGAATTTCATTATTTAACACCTTAGATATCCGTAGCTAAATAGGTGATTTGTACTTACATATATATATAAGTGCATAGATACTATATTACTAACAATTATTTCCTTGCTTAGTAGCCGAACCAATATACACATTACTTCATATCTACCCGTCACGATTTCTCTACTTAAACCGAATAAACTAGCACATAAGGTCCTTGGCCGAACCTCACTAAAAACAAGTCAACCAAAATCTTAGTATTTATCTTGTGTATAACCTTATTTACCGTCCAAAATCACAAAAACATCAAACTCTTAATGTTTATGTACAAGGCCGAATCTTAACATGATCCAACCTCCAACTCATTCCTTTCAATAACCAAAACCGAATGCTCAAGCCATCACCGAGATTTCGAAAATTTGCCATGTTTTGTGTAAGAAATTAGCTAATTAACTAGAAACAAGTTTAAAATTTAAGAATTTAACACAACATAATAACCTCCCCTTAAGCTCAAGGTGACCGAAACCTCTCCTCTTCCTCCTTTCAAACCGGCCAAGAAGAACCAAAGGATGAAGCCTTTCTTTTTTTTTTTCTAGTTTCGGCTAGCAAGAACATGAATGATGATCCCTTTTTTTTTCTTTCATCATTTTCCTTTTTCCATTTCTTTATTACTAACTTTTTATTTTGTTGTTCCTCCCATGATGCACCAACATAACATGTCTATGACATGTTTTGCCCATCACCCTTTGTCATGGCCGGCCACTAGTAATTAAATGGGGGAAATTGACATGCAAGTCCACCCCTATGATTACATGCACTAATAGATCCTTATAGATTAACCTATCACATTTCAGAAGTGTCACACATAAGTCCTATTGACTAAATTCACATGCAATTTACTAAATCGAAGCTTAAAACTTTCACACATTCATAATCACATATTTTAGACAATAAATATCATATTCAAATAATTTGGTGACTCAGTTTAGCGGTCCCGAAACCGCTTTCCGACTAGGGTCACTTTAGGGCTGTCACAACTCTCCCCCACTTAAGAAATTTTCGTCCCCGAAAATCTTTCCGGTAAATAGGTTTGGGTATCGCTCTTTCATAGAGTTCTCGGGTTCCCAAGTAGCTTCTTCTATCCTGTGTTTGAGCCATAACACTTTTACTAAAGGAACCTTTTTGTTTCGTAACTCTTTCACTTCACGAGCTAGGATACGAATCGGCTCTTCTTCATAACTCATGTCGGATTGAATTTCAACCTCTGATGGATTAATTACGTGTGACGGATCAGATCTATAACGTCGAAGCATCGAAACATGAAAGACGTCGTGAATCTTTTCAAGTTCAGGGGGCAAAATCAATCTATACGCAACTGGACCAACTCGTTCGGAGATTTCGTACGGCCCAATGAATCTCGGACTCAGCTTGTCCTTACGGCCAAATTTGAGTATCTTTTTCCAAGGTGAAACTTTAAGAAACACTTTATCTCCCACTTGATATTCAAAGTCCTTTCGTTTCAAATCCGCATACGATTTCTGACGATCTGTGGCTGCCGTCAGACTTTCACGGATTACTTTTACTTTCTGTTCGGCATCTTTAATCAAATCAATTCCAAAAATTTTACTTTCATCGAGCTCGGTCCAAAACAATGGTGTACGGCATTTACGCCCGTACAAAGCCTCGTAAGGCGCCATCTTAATACTTGATTGAAAACTATTGTTGTAAGCAAATTCAATCAAAGGTAAATACCGCTCCCATGAGCCACTAAACTCGAGGATGCAACATCTCAACATATCCTCAAGTATCTGAATTATCCGCTCGGATTGACCATCGGTTTGTGGATGAAAAGCGGTGCTAAAATGCAGCTTGGTACCCAAAGCTTCATGCAATTTCTTCCAAAATCGCGAGGTGAATCTCGGATCTCTATCTGACACAATAGAAATTGGTACACCGTGTAATCTCACAATCTGAGAAACATACAATTCAGCTAGTTTATCCAATGAAAAATCCGTACGTACGGGGATAAAATGAGCTGACTTAGTCAGTCTATCAACAACAACCCAAATCGCATCTTTCTTATTTGTCGACAATGGCAACCCAGACACAAAATCCATCATGATTCTATCCCATTTCCATTCAGGTATCATGATCGGCTGAAGTAAACCCGTAGGCACTTGATGTTTCGCCTTCACTTGCTGACATATTAAACACTTCGAGACAAAATTGGAAATGTCTCGTTTCATGCCATGCCACCAAAACTGACGTCTCAGTTCGTTGTACATTTTCGTACTCCCCGGGTGAATTGACATTCGGCCACAATGAGCTTCGTTCAGAATCATCGAAATGAGTTCTGAATTTCTTGGAACACACAACCGACTTCTAAACCTCAAACAATCATCATCATCAATTTGAAACTCTGATTCCATATTCGGAACACATTCAGCCCGTTTTGCAACCAATTCATCATCGACTTTTTGAGCTTCACGAATTTGATGAATCAACAATGGTTTGGCCTTTAATTCCACCACTAACACATTGTCGGATAGAGCAGACAAGTGTACATTCATCGCTCGCAAAGCAAACAGTGATTTACGGCTTAAGGCATCCGCAACCACATTAGCCTTTCCCGGGTGATAGTCAATGACAAGCTCATAATCTTTTAACAACTCGAGCCAACGTATTTGTCGTAGATTTAAGTCTCTTTGAGTCATCAAATATTTGAGACTTTTGTGATCCGAAAATAATGGCACTTCTCACCAAATAAGTAATGTCGCCATATTTTCAAAGCGAATACGATGGCAGCTAATTCGAGATCATGGGTCGGATAATTTTTCTCATATGGCTTTAATTGTCTCGACGCATAGGCCACAACTCGACCTTCTTGCATCACTACGCAACCTAACCCAAGTAGGGATGCATCGATATAAATGACAAACTCCTTGCCTGAATTCGGGCTACACTAGTACTGGAGCTTCAGTCAAATAAGTTTTCAGTTGATCAAAACTTTTCTGACATTTTTCCGTCCATTCGAACTTAACATCTTTTTGAAGTAGCTTCGTCATTGGTGTGGCTATCATCGAGAAACCTTTTACAAACCGTCGGTAGTAACCGGCAAGTCCCAAAAAGCTCCGAACCTCAGTAATATTTCTCGGAGGCTTCCAGTTAAGTATGGCTGAAATTTTGCTCGGGTCAACTCGAATACCCGATGCGGATACCACATGACCCAAGAAGCTAACCTCTCTTAACCAGAACTCACACTTACTGAACTTAGCATATAACTGCTTATCTCGTAAAATTTGCAACACTAATCTCAGGTGCTCAGCATGTTCGGTCTCATCTCTTGAATAGACCAAAATGTCATCAATAAACACAACTACGAACCGGTCCAAATACTGTCTAAAGATCCGATTCATCAAATCCATAAATACCGCAGGGGCATTAGTGAGCCCAAATGACATCACTAAGAACTCGTAGTGGCCGTATCTCGTTCTGAAAGCAGTTTTGGGTATATCCGAATCTCGAACTCGCAACTGGTAATAACCCGATCTCAAATCTATCTTCGAAAACACTGAGGCTCCCTTTAGTTGATCAAACAAAACGTCAATACGTGGCATCGGATATTTATTCTTTATTGT
Organism: Gossypium hirsutum; assembly: GCF_007990345.1. Taxonomy (NCBI): domain Eukaryota; kingdom Viridiplantae; phylum Streptophyta; class Magnoliopsida; order Malvales; family Malvaceae; genus Gossypium; species Gossypium hirsutum. Next base: position 64,471,402 of record NC_053433.1, read on the forward strand.
CACCTTATTCAGCTGACGATAGTCGATGCACAACCTCATGGTTCCGTCCTTCTTTTTCACAAACAATACCGGTGCACCCCAAGGAGAGAAACTTGGTCGAGCGAAACCTCTATCCGTCAATTCTTGCAACTGAGCTTTCAACTCTTTTAACTCGGTTGGTGCCATACGATACGGAGCTATCGAAATCGGCGTAGTCCCAGGTACAAGCTCAATACCAAACTCTACCTCCCGAATAGGTGGTAAACCCGGTAATTCCTCGGGAAAAACATCCGGGTATTCACAAACCACCGGCACAGATTCGGGTTTCTTTTCTAACTCTTTGTCATCAAGTACATACGCAAGGTATGCTTCGCACCCCTTTCTTACGTATTTCTGGGCCAACATTGATGATATTATAGCTGGCAACCCCTTTAAGTCCGTAGACTCAACTCGGATTATCTCGTTATTTGCGCACCTCAAATCAATAGTCTTGCTTTTGCAATTCACAACCGCATCATGCACGGTCAACCAATCTAAACCGAGGATAACATCAAATTCATCAAACGGCAAAAGCATCAAGTCCGCCGGAAAACAGGAATCTCGAATTACTAGGGGACATTTCTTACACACTTTGTCGACAAGCACGTAACGACCCAAGGGATTTGACACCCGAATTACGAACTTAGTAGACTCAATAGGTAAAGTCTTACTGGATGCTAAGGTTTCACATATATAAGAATGAGTAGAACCGGGGTCAATCAAAGCAATCACATTAGAATCAAAGAGAGTAAAAGTACCGGTAATAACGTCTGGCGAGGAAGCATCCTCGCATGCGCGTATAGCATAAGCTCTAGCAGGAGCACGAGCCTCAGATCTGGTCGTTGCATCTCTAGATCCTCTCTGACCACCACTAGCATTGCCTGTATTTCTAGATGGTCTACCTCGAGCAGTGGTAGCACCCGGTTTCCCACTCTGATTTACATTCTGTTCAAACAACCTCGGGCAATCTTTAATAAAGTGGTCAACTGACCCGCACTTGTAACAGGAGCGGTCATGGAATCTACAACTCCCCGAATGCCATTTACCATAATACTGGCACTCAGCTCTGTCTCGACGATCAGTTCCAACACTGGCGACCGAAGTGACTCGTGCACTCACAGGGGGTCGATCGCGATCTCGTCTAGAAAAGCCAGAAGTGTTTCTAGATCGGCCTAAATCATCTCTAAATTTCTTCGATGGCTGTTGAAAGGGCCTCCCCGAAGACCTCTTACGAAACTCCTTTGCTCCCATATCAGCTTTTCTTTTCTCCATACTGAGCTCCTCAGCTTTGCAAGCTCGCTCGACGAGTACCACAAATTCTTGGATTTCTAAAATGCCAACACACAGCTTTATATCATCATTTAGTCCATCCTCGAAACGTTTACACATCACGGCCTCTGAAGAAATGCATTCTCGCGCGTATTGGCTAAGCCTCACAAATTTTCGTTCATAGTCGGTAACCGACATGGAACCTTGTTTAAGTTCAAGAAATTCCTTTCGTTTTTGGTCAATGAATCTCTGACTGATATACTTCTTTCGAAACTTGGTTTGGAAGAACTCCCAAGTTACTTGCTCTCTGGGCACAACAGAAGTCAACATATTCCACCAATAGTAGGCAAAATCATGTAGCAAGGAGATAGTACACTTTAAGCACTCATCGGGTGTGCAAGATAGCTCATCTAGTACCCGAATAGTGTTGTCCAACCAAAATTCAGCTTGCTCGGCATCATCGCTATCCGTAGCCTTAAATTCAGTAGCCCCATTTTTTCGGATTCTGTCAACTGGGGGCTTATTTGACCTTATTTGGTCAGTTGCCGGAGGTATTGTAGGTGCGGGGGTGGCATTAGTCGGGAATGGAGGTTGTGGAACAGCCGTATTAGTTCGAATGTATTGGTTGAATCAATCATTCATCACGCTATAAAAAGCTTGCCTAGCCTCATCATTCGGATTGCTAGCAATAGGTTGAGAGTCCGTCGGCGTTGTCCCTTGTGCGGGAGCAGGCACTACACTCTCAAGACCATCAGCTACCGCTCGGTCGGGATCGGGATCCATTACTATAAATAAACACATTTGCAAATGTCAGAAATCACCACACTATCAAATAATCACAAAATGGCATGTATAGCTAGACCCACACGTATTACGGTAGTCCTAGAATCGACTAAACCGTAGCTCTGATACCAATTTCATTGTAATACCCCGTACCCGAGACCGTTACTAGAGTCGGACACGAGGGGTTCACAGACTAAATTCACTTATTTTCACAGTCTATTTAAAAATTTCCAGACAAGCTGGTTACTGCGTCACTGTCGCCTTAAAAATCATATCTTGAGTTTAAAAACTCGAAAACTAGTTCCGTAAATTTTTCCTGAAACTAGACTCATAGATTCATCTACAAATTTTTTTCTAGAATTTTTGCTCAAGCCAATTAGTACAGTTTATTATTTAAATTCTCCCTTGTTTCAGGGTTCGACTACACTGACCTTTTCGCATTACGACTTGGATATCTCCCTGCACAGGACTTCAATACTGATACCGTTTGTTTCTATAGAAACTAGACTCGAAAAGGAATCTATACATATATGGAATGACCTCTAATTATCTCTGGTTAATTTATAATGAATTTCCAAAGTCAGATCAGGGGATCCAGAAATCGCTCTGGCCCTGTTCCACAAAAACTTAAATATCTCTTAAAATCCGACTCATATGACCGTTTCGTTTCTTCCATATGAAAGTAGATTCATCAAGCTTCGATTACATAATTTATTCACTATTTAATTCCATTCCTACTAATTTTAGTGATTTTCAAAGTTACATCACTGCTGCTGTCAGCATCTTCCCTTAAGGTAGACTTTACCTATTTCATAGTTTCCATGATTCAACTAGCCCTTTTAGCATATATAGCACAAAATATGATTATGATTAACCATTCCAATGGCTAATCGTTTCCAAACATTTCCATACCTCTTAATGAACAACATACAAAACGATTGTAATACTACGTTCAAAGTGTATATAAGCCATTTTCGCATGGCTATCCAAATTTATACAAAACCAAAGGGTACATGACCCACAACAAAAAGGGTAGTCCTATACATGCCATTTCAAAGTTCAACCAAAAGTGTACCAAAAAGGGGCTTTGATAGTGTGGATGACTTCGACTTCAACAATCCCGAGTCCGATAGCTGACGAACCCAAAATCTATAAAACAGAGAATCAAAGAAACGGAGTAAGCATTTAATGCTTAGTAAGTTTGAGCCTTGAAATTAGACACAACCAAAGTATAGCATTCATATGGCTAAACGGATAATCTCATATGCACAAATTCTCAATATCATACTTCACATTACCAACCCTTATATTCATACACAAAAGATCAACTTAGCCAAGGCTGGAAGCTCATTAATTTACTGAGCGAATATTATTTAAACGGAATCACCACCCTAATGCATATAAGAAACGTACCTCATCGTTGGGTTTTACGAGCGTATCAATTTAAATTATTACAGCAAGATCACTCGTTCTCAAACCAAGCACCTTCGGAGTTTAGCCGGATATAGCCACTAGCTCAAATGCCTTCGGGACTTAGCCCGGTTATAGTAACTTGCACAAATGCCTTCGGGACTTAGCCCGGATATAATAGCTCGCACAAACGCCTTCGGGACTTAGCCCGAATATAGTAGCTCGCACGAACGCCTTCGGGACTTAGCCCGAAATTAGCCACTAGCTCAAATGCTCTCGGGACTTAGCCCGGTTATCATCCGAACATTCATTCACATATCAATAAATCATGACACATCTAATTTCATTTTCATAATTAGAGTTCAAAACACAAGTCACGTATTAAGCATTTCCATTTCGGCTCACTAGCCACATACAAATAGCATGGTTTAGTTTGCTTTATAACACGATCTCTATGCACATACATTAGGACTTAATCAAATCATAAACTAAGTCTCATTGCTCGAAAACCTACCTCGGATGTTGTCGAACGATTTCGATGGCTATTCGACCACTTTTTCCTTCCCTTTATCGGATTTAGATCCCCTTTGCTCTTGAGCTTAATTTAAACAAATAAATTCATTTAATTATTTTTCACTTGGGCAATTCCATTCAATACATGTATGTCATACAATTTAAGTACAATGACCTTGCTCAATACTATTCAAACATCATGCATTACCGAATTTCATCAACACCATCTAACTTCATATAGAAACACATATCATCCTAGGTCGGTACACAAGTCAAATGCATTATTTAAAATGTCAAAGTCCACAATTTAGTCATATTTCTCTATCATAGTTTCTTCATTTAAACCGAATTAGCAAGCCCATATAGTCCTTGGTCGAATGCTATTTAACCGAAGTCATCAAGGATTTCATTATTTAACACCTTAGATATCCATAGCTAAATAGGTGATTTGTACTTACATATATATATAAATGCATAGATACTATATTACTAACAATTATTTCCTTGCTTAGCAGCCAAACCAATATACACATTACTTCATATCTACCCGTCACGATTTCTCTACTTAAACCGAATAAACTAGCACATAAGGTCCTTGGCCGAACCTCACTAAAAACAAGTCAACCAAAATCATAGTATTTATCTTGTGTATAACCTTATTTACCTTCCAAAATCACAAAAACATCAAACTCTTAATGTTTATGTACAAGGCCGAATCTTAACATGATCCAACCTCCAACTCATTCCTTTCAATAACCAAAACGGAATGCTCAAGCCATCACCGAGATTTCGAAATTTTGCCATGGTTTGTGTAAGAAATTAACTAATTAACTAGAAACAAGTTTAAAATTTAAGAATTTAACACAACATACTAACCTCCCCTTAAGCTCAAGGTGACCGAAACCTCTCTTCTTCCTCCTTTCAAATCGGCCAAGAAGAACCAAAGGATGAAGCCTTTCTTTTTTTTTTCTAGTTTCGGCTAGCAAGAACATGAATGATGATCCCTTTTTTTTTTCTTTCATCATTTTCCTTTTTCCATTTCTTTATTACTAACTTTTTATTTTGTTGTTCCTCCCATGATGCACCAACATAACATGTCTATGACATGTTTTGCCCATCACCCTTTGTCATGGCCGGCCACTAGTAATTAAATGGGGGAAATTGACATGCAAGTCCACCCCTATGATTACATGGACTAATAGATCCTTATAGATTAACCTATCACATTTCAGAAGTGTCACACATAAGTCCTATTGACTAAATTCACATGCAATTTACTAAATCGAAGCTTAAAACTTTCACACATTCATAATCACATATTTTAGACAATAAATATCATTTTCAAATAATTTGGTGACTCGGTTTAGCGGTCTCGAAACTGCTTTTCGACTAGGGTCACTTTAGGGCTGTCACAAGATGTCTTTATCATGAGAGTACAAAATGACCACATCTAGTACTCATTTACAAATAATAGGCTAGAAAGTCTGGCAGACCTATATGAGTGGGATCATAAGTTCGCAGAGGCCAAGGAGATTAAAAGAGCATCGTGAGCTACCTTTCAAAGAGAAGATAGGCAACCCAGAAATAGAGAAGGACCTTGCAACAGGCAGAGCCCCCCAACCAATCCCTGTGAGTCAGAATTGACATACCTCAAAGAAAGCAAACCCAGAAAGATGTATTTAGGAACCCTCAAAGACCTCAGCAAGAGAAGGCCAGGAGATATGCCCTCTAGGGAAGGTTTGAGGCCTACACCCCTCTTAACGCCACATGTACATACACCCTCAGCTAGGGAAAGAGTCTTGGCATCTTGCCTAAACCGTCCCCAGTGAGAAATATTGGTAGGAAAACAAATTCGAGGGACCGATGTGCTTTCCACGACAATATGGGGCAAAAAACTGAAGGTTGCTTCAGACTAAAGAATGCCACAAAGGAAGCGATCCTAAATGGCGAACTCATTGAATTTGTCAATCAGAGTGGTTTGCAATAGGGCCAGAGTTCAAAAGGTGACCAAAGGTAAACAGAAGCCACGAGGCATCATCCGTGTGATCATGGGTACCGATAATGACAGATCAGGCTCAAACACAAAGACACGGGCACAGATGAGAAGTGTGATGTTAGTTAGTGCTCCAAAGAGGCTGCGACAACAAGAAAGATAAAATGTTGAATTTGGTAGCCACGACGAAGAGGGAAATGACTCTTTAACAACCCAATTTTAGCTAAATCAGAATAGTGGTTTTAGAAATATAAATCCAAGGTCGTAAAATTATTTTAATATTATTTTTGGTGTTTATAGCATGTGAATATATATGTTTAAAAATTTCGTGAGCTAATTTTATCGTTTAATAGCTCAATTTGAGAAAAAAGGACTTAATCGCGTAAAATGCAAAAGTAGCATGCTATACGTTAAAATTGCCAAATTGTTATGGCTTGTTAAATGAAAGGTCCTTATGTTGTAATTAGATGATTGATAGTGGAGATGGACATAAATGGCCTTATATTTGATGATTAAATCGTTTAATAACCAAGGGTAAAATGGTAAACTATGTATTAAGTTATATTAAATAAAATAAAAACAATTTTAATGTTAAATGGTGATCTTCCTCAATCGAAAATAGAATAAATAAGAAGCCATATCCATGTTTTAGGGTTCAGCACTTTGTGTTTGTGATTAAGGTATGTTTTGAACTCGATTTTTAATGATTTCTATGTTTTTGTGATCGTTGCTTTGAGTACTAGCTTTCCCGTGCCTTAATTTTTGAGTTTGTTGGTGATTTTGTAAAATTCCATTGATGATAGCTTGAGCTTTTGAATGTTTGATTATGGAAATGAGTATTTGTTGATAGATTATCATGTTTTGTAAAGTGATTTTTAGTGAAATTGCATAAAAGGGATTAAATTGAGAAAATGTGAAATGTTGTGGTTAAAAGTGTGAAATAAATGAAAATATGGGCTGTTATGAAGCTATAGAGAATTCGGCTAAGCATGGGCCATATTGAATTTTGTAAATTTTGTGTATTTATGAAATAGGGACTAAATTATAAAAATATGAAACTTTAAGGACTAAAGTGAAAAAATGCTCAAATATGTGTTTGTGGACTAAATTGAATGTGTTGATGAATTAAAGAGTTAATTTTGAAAGTATATTGATCAAGAACGAAAGAAAACAGATTTAGATTGGGAAAATCGAAAGTTGACAAATAGTCGATCCAATCCCTCTATTCCGACTACGAGGTAAGTTCATATGCAAATAAATGTCTTTAAATTGAATTATATATGTGTTATTATGATTGAACTGCTATGAATGTTGAATGAACAATTACGAGCAAGAATCAACAGAGTTTCGATATCCGAAAGTCCCGTACGAACTTTAGGAATAGTATACGATACGAATGTCATGACACTAGGTTATCGAGATGTGATAACATGTAAGACCATGTCTGGGATATTGATATTGTATTGAGATTACATGTAAGACCATGTCTGGGACATTGGCATTGTTAATCGATTTCGTGTAAGACCCTGTTTGGTAAAGTGGCATCGATATGTGATAACATGTAAGACCATATCTAGGATATGGCATTGTACGAGCTTATGTGATTTACGAGTATCCTTAATGATTTCGAATGGTTCAACGGGAAAAGTCAAGTTGATAAAGAATATGTGAATAAACTAAGTGACTCAGGTACGTACAAGATTCATAAAAGTATTGAAAAGGGAAAGTATTTGATGAACTTGATTAAGATATTGAACATATGTTCAATAAGAAAGGTTTGTAAATTTGAATGTGATTAGCTATGTTTAGCATATATGAATTAATATGCAAATGTTCATGTGATAACTTTATTTGTATATGGCTTACTAAGTTTTTAAAGCTTACATAGTGTGTTCTTTCCCTGTTTTATAAATTATCGAAGCTAGCTTGGACTCGGGGATTGTTGGGAAACATCATCACACTACGATCATCTTGTTGCTACTTTTGGGAGCTTTGCATATATGGTATATGGCATGTATAGGCTAGTGTCATTTTGGTATGTTTTGAGTTATGATTATAGCCATGAGATTTGGTTTGTAAATGTTGGTGTGTTTGGCCATTCAAGTTGGGTTGAATTGTGTTTGGTAAGTGATATATATATGATGTATATAATGCCTTATATGTTTGTTTGTTTTGGTATGGTTATGAGTTGGCTATTTTGGATAGTTGTAAGTTGGTGTATTAGTGCTTGAGAAATGGTATATTATGGTATGTTTTGTATATGATGAATTGATATGTTTGGGAAGAATGATTTAGTTGAAAGAAAGTTGATGAAAATACATTTCAAAGTCATGTGAGATTGATGATTATGGCATATTGATTTGGTATGTTTTTGAATATGGAATTAAGTAGTTGAAATGGTTGATGATAGTTGGTATGATATGTGTCTAAATTGACATGTTCTAGCTGCTTATAAGTGTAGTGAAACGGTACTAATTTGGTTGTTATGTGTGCATGAAAGTAGGGTGGCAAATTGGCTTTTATAGTGGCCTATTTTTTGCATCCACACTGGCAGAGACACGGGCGTGTGTCTCAGCCGTGTGCGACACACGGTCATGCTACATGGCCGTGTGTCCCCTAGGGTACCCTTCGAATTAAAGTCAGTATACCCTACAGGTTTGGCACGGCCTAGACACACGGGCGTGTCTACTGGTCGTGTATGGCACATGGGCTGGCAGATAGGCGTGTGGCCAGCCGTGTGACCCAAGTTAGTAACCTCTCAATTTTTCCTACGACCATGGTACACGGGCGTGTCTTCGGCCGTGTAGTGCAAGTTAGTATGTATGCCCTATTTTCACACTGCCTATGACATGGGCGTGTCTTGTGACCGTGTGAGGCACACGGCCTGTTCAGACGGGCGTGTGACTCTTTAACATTTGAAAATTTTCTATGTTTCCTTAGGTTTGCAAATATTATCAGTTTAGTCTCGAACCACTTCTAATCATGTTTTAAGGTCTCGTAGAGCCTTAGAAGGGACATTGTGAATGTTTTGAATGGATTTTGATAATGAATGTATAATTGCATGTGATTAATGTGTATTATCCGAAAATGCCTCGTAACCCTATTCTGGAGACAAATACGGGTTAGGCATGTTACATTTAATTGGTATCGGAGCTACGGTTTAGTTGATTCTAGGACTAATGTAGCGTGTGAGAGTCTAGCTATACATGCCATATATATAAACTGCGGTGTGATGATTCCTGACAGTTAAAATGTGTTTTTATATAGCAAATGGATCCCGATCGAGCCGTAGCTGATGATGTTGAAAGTAATTGCCTGCTCCCGCTCAAAGGGCAGCGCCGACTGATTCTAGGCCGATTTCTATAGTCATGAGGGAAAGGCTAAGCAAGCCTTCTTCCAAATGATGAATGAGTGGTTCACGGAATTTTTTCGAACGAATTCTGCTACTCAAAAACCTTCACCTCCACCTGTTCTTCAACAAATTCCAGTTGTGCCATAAGTGATAAATCTGATTAGATTGAGTAAACCACCTGTTGATAAGATTTGTAATCATCAGGCTGAAGAGTTTTGGGCTATAGTTGATGATGATGCTGAAAGAGCTGAGTTCTGGCTCGAGAACATGATTAGAGCATTTGATGAATTATCCTGTACTCTGGAAGAATGTATCAAATGTGTGGTATATTTACTTAGAGACAATGCATATCATTAGTGGAAAACATTGACATCGGTGGTTCCTAGAGAATGAGTTACTTGAGAATTCTTTCAGACCGAGTTCTGGAAAAAGTACATAAGTCAAAGATTTCTTGATTTGAAACATAAAGAATTTCTAGAATTGAAACAAGGCGGAATGACTGTAACCGAGTATGAAAGAGAATTTGTACGATTGAACAAATATGCTCGGGAGTATGTTTGTACTGAAGAGATTATGTGTAAGTGGTTCATTGATGGGTTGAATGAAAATATAAAACTTCTAGTTGGGATTCTGGAAATCAAAGAATTTATCGTTTTAGTTGAAAGGGCTTGTAAAGTTGAGGATCTCAACAAAGAAAAAAGAAAAGCTGATTTTGAAGCTAATGACTCGAGAAAGAGATCAATGAGTAAGCCGAATCAATCTGCATTGAAGAAATTTTGAGACTCGTTTAATCGTTCTAATGCAACAATTGAACATTCAAACAGAGGTCGAGTAAGACAACATTCGAGCTTCAAAGCTCCAGCTACTTCGATAGCTAGTGTTGGGAGTACAAGACCTAACCGACTTGAATGTAAACATTGCGGTAAACGGCATCCCTGTGATTGTAGATTGAATGATAGGGCTTGTTTTAGATGTGGATTGTTAGATCATTTTATCAGAGATAGCCCAGAGTTAGCTGAAAAAGATACAGTATAGAATACGAGACCGAGTAACACTGCATGTAACACATTTTACCCACGCTCAACGCTAGAATAGGGCATGAGGCATTACTATACTTGAACGTAATCAAACACGCAATAATTAGATCATAAAATTTCGCTCCAATTAAGGTCATTCAAACGTATACATAACATCCATTATACGAGCGTACGAGGTCCAAATCATGCATTAGAAAGATTTGGGACTAAACTGGGAACTTCTGAAACCTTTACGACACTAAGAAAAATTTGCATGTTTTGAAGAGTCACACGCCCGTGTGGTAGGCCATGTGGCCACACACGCCTGTGTGGCTTAGGACACGCCCGTTTCCTTAGCCCGTGTAACTCTCTGACTATGACATCATCAGACAAATAAGGTCACAAGGCCAAAGCATACGCTTGTGTCCTTAGGCCGTGTGGCGAATTAAATTCCAAAATCAGGTTTAGACTTCACATGGCCTAGGCACATACCCATGTGCCATGTGTCCCTCACACGGTTGAGACACACGGTCTGACTACATGCTCATGGGGCAGACCGTGTGCCACACATGGCCTAGACATATGCCCATATGTCTGTCCGTGTGGACAAAACTAGGATATCTACCAAGCCTTACCCTTACTAGCACCAACCTACGCAATATCAAACCTCTCCAATCCTAAGTATAATCAAACAACTAAAACATCCACAACCAAACATCCACACATTGATTCTAAGCTATATTCTATCACATACAACATCTCTTACTTATCAATACAAACTGTGCAATAACCATTTCCATGAAAATTCTCATTAGATGTATTTAGAAATAATAATTATTAACCACCATCCATGGCCTTATACAAAATGAATCAACCTTCATGATAAGCCAACATATTTGGCTAAAATAATATGACAGTTAACAGAAAGACCAAGTCCCTATACATGCCATACTCAAAATGATAGATCTAACTATACCAAATATTCAGGTTGATAGTGCGATCGAGCCTTCGACGTCCTTTGATTCCAGGGCTAGCTTGGTGATACTAAAAGGAAATGGAAAGAAAGGGAGTAAGCAATAAGCTTAGTAAATTGCATGTAAATAAGTAACAACATTAACCATGCATATTTAAACACATAGCATATTTTAAACCAATACAGCATCCTTGATTGAACAAAGGTAGATTTCACTACATATTCATACATCACAAGTATAAGCCAAAGATTACAGATCGTCCCCGAATCATTCTCATAGATAGAACTTACTCATGTCACCCTTACCATTAAGACATCATAACTAGACTCATAACTCTTGAGTTCTGAATATGAACCTGTACCACTCACAACATGATTATATCATTCAATATCATCATCACAAGCTTTAAATAACCCGTGAAACCATTTGGAATACTAAAGGATATCCGATAAGCTGCACACAAGAAGGTAAATTGCCGATGCCATGTCTCAAACATGGTCTTACATTGGCTCACATGTCGAGACTGATGCTGTGTCCTAGACATGGACTTACACTAGCTCTCGTCTCAATGTCGATGCCATGTCCCAGACATGGTCTTACACTTGCACACACATATCAACGCCGATGCCATGTTCCAAACATGGTCTTACACTGGCTCACATAACAATGCCTATGCCATGTCCCAAACATGGTCTTACATTGGCTCTCACACAACGGTGTCGCTACCATGTCCCGAACATGGTCTTACACTACCTCACGTATCACCCAAATGTCACGGCACGGATATCCAATCTATTCTTAGGTTCAAATAGGAATTTACCACATTAAATTTCACCATGCATTATTCATAAGCATATTCAACCATATTATGCAAAATCAATCATTCAATACATAATAACAATAAATTTTCCTTACTTACATACAACTTACATCGGTATGCAAAATGTGGGCGACTAATTGATTTTTAATCCACTAACTTGGCTTTCCCCTGGTCTAGGTCCGAATCCACTAACTTACATACAACTTACATCGGTATGCAAAATGATAAAATTTACTAGTTTAAGCATCACATTAAACAAGACATTTTATAAACCATATTTTGGCAAAATGACCATTTTGCCCTTAGACATTCACAAAAATTACGATTTTACCCCTAGGCTCGTAAATCAATTTTCATCAAATTTTCTCACTAACAAAGCCTAGCCAAATTCTTTTTATACTAGAAGCAACCCACAATTCCAATTATTACTCATAGTTATCACTCATTTTATAATCTTTACAAAATGATCCATTTTAGGTGTTTTCATGAAAAGCCTTTCACAAAAGTTCTTCATTTAACAACCATGATTCATTTTATTCCATAAAATTTTAGAAAATAACATGAGTATTCAAATGGAAACACCCTAGACTCTCAAGCATTTTGCAAAATAGTCCCCCCCATTAGTTAGCTTATGCTACAAGGGTCCAAAAAGTACAAAAATTATCAAGAAAGGTCATCAAAATCACTTACTTGTAAGAGTAAAGAGTGGCTGAAATTTTGAAGCTCCTAAACCCTTATTTTTACTGATATTTTTTGCAGAGAGGAAGAAGATGAAAAGTGATATCTTTTTCTCCTTAGTTTATTTTATTTCTAGTCAAATTAGTCACCAAATTTCACCTAACTTTGACCTTACAATTTCTTTATCTCTATATTCAGCCACTAAAAAATTTGTGGTCTATTTACTCAATAAAAACCTCTAATTTAATGTTCCATAGCTATTTGACACATTTAGCCAGTAGAACAAAACTTTCGCACCTTATGCAATTTAGTCATTTTTTCGAAATTAAGCAAGCAATAGCTAAAATTATTTCACCAAAAATTTCATGCACTCATATAATCATGCTATAAAATGTAAAATAACATTAAAAACAATTTCTCCAGCCTTGGATTAGTGGTTCTGAAACCACTGTTACGATTAGGCCTAAAATTGGGCTGTTACACTGTAGCTAGAGGTAGACAACCCAAAAACATGAGAAATGTGAGTGGTGGTAGAGGTGCGACAAGAGACACTACTGTGAGATCTGATGCTAGAGCACCTACACGAACCTACGCTATTTGCGCTTGCAAAGAAGCATCATCTCTAGACGTCATTATCGGTACTTTTACTCTCTATGATACAAAAGTTTTTGCATTGATAGATCCAGGATCAACCAATTCATATGTATGTGTAAATTTATTATCTAGTATGACTTTTCCTGTAGAGTCTACTAAATTTGTAATTAGAGTATCGAACCCCTTAGGCAAGTGTGTGTTGGTTGATAAAGTGTGCAAGAACTGTCCGTTGATGATTCGAGATTTTTGCTTTTCGGCTAATTTAATGGTGTTGCCATTTGACGAATTTGATATAATTCTGGGTATGGACTGGCTAACGTTACATGATGCTATTGTGAATTGCAAATGAAAGACAATTGATCTGAGATGTCAGAATAATGAGATTATCCGAATTAAGTTAGATGATCTGAATGGCTTGTCAGTAGCGATTTCATCGATGTTAACTTAAAAATATGTGAAAAAGGGTTGTAAAGCTTACTTGGCTTATGTGTCTGATACCAAAGTGATAAAAAAGAAGATTGAATCAGTGCTAGTTGTGTGTGAGTATCCAGATGTGTTTCCTGAAGAGTTACTGGGTTTACCACCAATCCGAGAGGTTGAATTTGGCATTGAGTTAATGTCGGGTACAACGCCAATATCGATAGCTCCATACATAATGGCACTGACAGAGTTAAAAGAATTAAAAGCTCAGTTGCAAGAATTAACCGATAGAGGTTTTGCAAGACCGAGTTTCTCTCCCTAGAATGCTCCTGTGTTGTTTGTGAAAAAGAAAGATGACACGATGAGAATGTGTATAGACTACCGACTGTTATATAAAGTGATGATCAAGAACAAATATCGTCTACTGCGAATAGATGATTTGTTTGATCAATTGAAAGGGGCTACAGTGTTTTCAAAGATAGATTTGAGATCGGGTTATTATCAGTTGCGAGTTAAAGACTCCGATGTACTAAAGACTGCTTTTAGAAGAAGGTACGGACATTATGAATTTTTAGTTATGCCATTTTGACTAATGAATGCACTTGCTCTCTTTATGGACTTAATGAACCAAATTTTCAGATCGTACCTAGATCGATTTGTTGTTGTGTTCATAGATAATATTTTGATATACTCACGTGATGAAACTGAGCATATCGAACATTTGAAAATCGTATTGCAAACTCTTCGTGATAAACAGTTATATGCAAAGTTTAGTAAATGTGAATTCTGGTTGCGTGAGGTTGGTTTTTTGGGGTATATTGTGTCAGCATTGGGTATCCGAGTCGATCCGAGTAAGATTTCTGCAATAATGGATTGGAAGCCTCTAAGAAATGTATTTGAAGTCCGTAGTTTTCTGGGACTCACCGGTTATTATAGACATTTGTGAAAGGCTTTTCGATGATTGCGACTCCGTTGACGAGATTGCTTCAGAAAAATGTAAAATTTGAATGGTCCAAGAAATGTCAAAAAGGTTTTGATCAGTTGAAAACTCTTTTGACTAAAGCTTCAGTGTTAGTACAGCCAGAATCTTTGTTTGACTATCATCCGAGAAAAGTAAATGTTGTTGCTGATGCATTAAGTTGGAAATCTTTGTTTGATCTACGTGCAATGAATACTCCGTTGGCTATATTTAATGACGGCATGATTGTAGCCAAGTTAAAATCGAGATCATTGTTTTTACAACAGAATTACGAAGCTCAGCAAGTTGATAATGAAATGTTAGCAAAACAAGCTTAATGTGATTTAAACCTAAATTTAGAGTTTCAAGTTGATTTTGATGATTGTTTAAGATTCAGAGGCCGAATATGTGTTCCGAGAAATTCAGAGTTGATTCCGATGATTTTGAATGAAACACATAGTAGTCGTTTATATGTTCATCCGGGAAGTATGAAAATGTATAACGATTTGAAATAGCTCTATTGGTGGCATGGTATAAAACGTGATATTTTAGAATTCGTTTCGAAATGTTTGATTTGTCAGCAAGTTAAAGCTGAGCATCAGGTACTGTTAGGTTTATTACAACTGATTATGATTCTCGAGTGGCAATGGGATAGAGTAACTATGTATTTTATTTTGGGTTTGCCCCTATCTCTAAGTAAGAAAGATGCAATTGTGTTGTTGTTGACAGGTTGACAAAATCAACCCATTTCATTCCGGTACGAATAGACTATTCACTTAAAAAGTTAGCTGAGTTGTATATCTTTGAGGTTGTGAGTTTACACAAAATACTTGTTTCTACTTTTTTAGATAGGGATCCGAGATTCACATCGAGGTTTTGGAAGAAATTTCAAGATGCGCTGGGTACAAAACTACATTTTAGTATTGCATTTCACCCGCAAACGGATGGTCATTCCGAGCGAGTTATTTAGGTACTCGAGGATATGTTGAGATGTTGTATTCTTGAGTTTGAAGGTACGTGGGAAAAGTATTTGCCATTGATTGAATTCGCGTATAATAACAGTTTTCAATCAAGTATCAAAATGGCACCATACCAAGCTTTATACGGTCGTAAATGTAGAACACCATAGTACCGGATTGAACTTAGCGTAAATAAGATTCACGGGGTTGATCTGATCAGAGAGACTGAAAAAAAAGTGAAAGTAATTCCCAATAGTTTGAAAGCAGCTTCGAATCGTCAGAAATCTTATGCAGACTTGAAACAGAAAGATATTGAGTTTCAGATTGGGGATAAAGTGTTTTTAAAAGTACCTCCGTGGAAGAAAATACTTTGATTTGGTCGTAAAGGCAAATTGAGTCCGCGATTCATTGGGCCATATGAAATCATCGAGCGAGTAGGACCAATTGCTTATCGGCTAGCATTGTCGTCTGAGTTAGAAAATATTCATAATGTATTTCATGTATCGATGCTTCGAAGATACTGATCTGACCCTTCACATGTCATTTCCTCGACTGAGGTTGAAATTCAACCAGATTTATCGTATAGTGAAGAACTGATCCGAATTCTAGCTTGTGAGATCAAAAAGCTGAGAAATAAAACAATAGTGTTAGTGAGAGTATTATGGCATCGACATGGGGTTGAAGAAGCTATGTGGGAACCCGAGGATGCTATGAGCAAACAATATCCAAACCCATTCGGTGGTAAGATTTTTGGGGACGAAAATCCCTAAGGGGGGAGAGTTGTAACAACCCGGTTTTAGCTAAATCGGAGTAGTGGTTTCAAATCCAAAAATTTGAGGTCATAAAATTATTTTAATATTATTTTTGGTGTTTATAGCATGTGAATATATATGTGTGAAAATTTCGTGAGCTAATTTTATCGTTTAATAGCTCAATTTGAGAAAAAGGACTTAATTACGTAAAATGCAAAAGTAGAATGCTATAAGTTAAAAGTGTTTAATTTCCATGGCTTATTACATGAAAGGTTCTTATGTTGAAATTAGTCCATGATAGTGGAGATGGACATAAATGGCCTTATATTTGATGATTAAATGGTTTAATAACCAAGGGTAAAATGTAAACTATGAATTAAGTTATATTAAATAAAATAAAAACAATTTTAATGTTAAATGGTCATCTTCCTCAAACGAAAATAAAAGAAAGAAGAAGCCATATCCATGTTTTAGGTTCGACACTTTGTGTTTGTGATTAAGGCATGTTTTGAACTCAGTTTTTGATGATTTTTACGTTTTTGTGATCGTTGCTTTGAGTACTAGCTAGCCCATGCCCTAACTTCTGAAATTTTTGATGATTTTGTGAAGTGCCATTGATGAGTATTTGAGTTCTTGAATCTTTGTTGATGGAAAATAAATATTTGTTGATAGATTATCATGTTTTGTAACGTGATTTTTAGTGAAATTGCATAAAAAGGATTAAATTGAGAAAATTTGAAATGTTGTGGTTAAAAGTGTTAAATAAATGAAAATATGGGCTGTTATGAAGCTATAGAGAATTTGGCTAAGCATGGGCCATATTGATTTTTTTTGAATTTTGTGTATTTATGAAATGGGGACTAAATTGTAAAAATGTGAAACTTTAGGGACTAAAGTGAAAAAATGCTCAAATATGTGTTTGTGGACTAAATTGAATGTGTTGATGAATAAAAGAGTTAATTTTGAATGTATATTGATCAAGAATGAAAGGAAACAGATTTAGATCTGGGAAAATCGAAAGTTGACGAATAGTCGATCCAATCCCTCTATTCCGACTATGAGGTAAGTTCATATGCAAATAAATGTCTTTAAATTGAATTATATATGTGTTATTATGATTGAACTGCTATGAATGTCGAACGAGCAATTACGAGTAAGAATCAACAGAGTTTCGATATCTGAAAGTCCTGTATGAACCTTAGGTATAGTATAGGATACGAATGTCATGACATTATGTTATCGAGATGTGCTTACATGTAAGACCATGTCTGGGACATGGGCATTGTATTGAGATTACGTGTAAGACCATGTCTGAGACATTGGCATTGTTAATCGATTTCGTGTAAGACCTTGTTTGGGAAAGTGGCATCGATATGTGATAACATGTAAGACCATATCTAGGATATGGCATTGTACGAGCTTATGTGATTTCTGAGTATCCTTAATGATTTCGAATGGTTCAACGGGCAAAGTCAAGTTGATAAAGAATATGTGAATGAGCTAAGTGACTCAGGTACGTACGAGATTCATAAAAGTATTAAAAAAGGAAAGTATTTGATGAACTTGATTAAGATATTGAATATATGTTCAATGAGAAAGGTTTGTAAATTTGAATGTGATTAACTATGTTTAGCATATATGAATTAATATGCAAATGTTCATGTGATAACTTTATTTGTGTATGGCTTACTAAGCTTTAAAGCTTACTTTGTGTGTTCTTTCCCTGTTTTATAAATTATCGAAGCTAACTTGGACTCGGGGATCGTCGGGAAACATTATCACACACGATCATCTTGTTGGTACTTTTAGGAGCTTTGCATATATGGTATATGGCATGTATAGGCTAGTGTCATTTTGGTATGTTTTGAGTTATGATTATAGTCATGAGATTTGGTTTGTAAATGTTGGTGTGTTTGGCCATTCAAGTTGGGTTGAATTGTGTTTGGTAAGTGATATATATATGATGCATATAATGCCTTATATGTTGGTTTGTTTTAGTATGGTTATGAGTTGGCTATTTGGATAGTTGTAAGTTGGTGTATTAGTGCTTGAGAAATGGTATATTATGGTATGTTTTGTATATGATGAATTGATATGTTTGGGAGGAATGATTTAGTTGAAGGAAAGGTGATTAAAATACATTTCAAAGTCATGTGAGATTGATGATTACGGCATATTGATTTGGTATGCTTTTTGAATATGGAATTAAGTAGTTGAAATGGTTGATGATAGTTGGTATGATATGTGTCTAAATTGACATGTTTTTCCTGCTTATAAGTGCAGTGAAATGGTAATAATTTGGTTGCTATGTGTGCATGAAAGTAGGATGGCAAATTGGCTTTTCAAATGGCCTATTTTTGTCCACACAGGCATTTGTCTCAGTCGTGTGCGACACACGACCATGTGTCCCCTACGGTACCCTTCGAATTAAAGGCAGTATACCCTATAGGTTTGGCACGGCCTAGACACACGAGCATGTCTACTGGTCGTGTGTGGCACACGGACTAGCACATGGGCGTGTGGCTGGCCGTGTGACGCAAGTCAGTAACCTCCCAAGTTTTCCCACGGCCATGGCATACGAGCTTGTCTTCGGCCGTGTGGTGCAAGTTAGTATGTATGCCCTATTTTCACACGGCCTGTGACATGAGAGTGTCTTGTGACCGTGTGAGGCACACAGCCTGTTCACACGGGCGTGTGACCCTATAATGTTTGAAAATTTTCTAAGTTTTCTTAAGTTTGCAAATATTATCGGTTTAGTCCTGAACCACTTCTAAGCATGTTTTAAGGTCTCGTAGAGCCTTATAAGGGACATTGTGAATGCTTTGAATAAATTTTGATAATGAATGTATAATTGTATGTGATTAATGTGTATTATCTGGTAATGCCTTGTAACCCTATTCTGACGATAGATATGGTTTAGGGGTGTTACAGATCCAATGGTAGTATCAGAAATGGTCGTTGGCTTCGAGGTCAAAAGAATACTGGTTGACATCGAAAGCACGGTGGAGGTCCTATCCTGGGAAGCATAAAGAATGATGGGGCTGAAAGAGCGATCGTTATCCAAAGCCATCCCGCAATACAGTTTTGTGAATCGTTTAGCTGAGGTAAATGTTCAATCACCTTGCCAGTTATCTTAGGGGACGGCGAGCACACGACCATAGAGTACATCCGGTTTTATGTAGTGAACCACCCGATAGCATACAATGCAATATTTGGGAGACCAATAATGAGAATGGCAAGGATGGTAGTGACGACCTTTTGCATGAAAATTAAGTTCCCAACAAAGATTGGGGTCGATTTCCTACTATCTGATCAGTGCACAACGAGGCAATGCCATATGCTATCTGTCAAGCAAACAAGAGAAACCACAATTATGGGACAGAGTTCACAGGAGGCTAAATTAGCAAGATAAGTTCTAGACTTGGACATTTAAATGTGAGAGACAAGCATAGGACCAAAAAGCCCGAAGTTGCGGAGCACACCGAAACTCTACATCTCTTTTGTGACAATAAAGAGAGAACGATCAAGATCTCGTTAGCATTAAAGGAGGATGAAAAAAACACGTTGATCAAGTGCCTGACAAAAGACTCAGATGTCTTACCCGGTCCGCGGTGGACACGCTAGGTGTGGACCTGCAAATAATCATGCACAAGTTGAATGTACTCCCTGAAGGAAAGCCGGTAAAGTAGAAAAGAAAGAAATTCGCACCGCAAGTGATTAAGGCAGTAAGGTACAAGGTCGCCAAGTTACTGTCGGTATGTTTTATCAAGGAGGTGGAATACCCAGACTGAGTTTCAAATGTGGTAATGGTAAAGAAAGTGAGTGGTAAGTGGAGGTTGTGCATTGACTTCACAAACCTCAACAAGGGGTGCCCCAAGGACAGCTTTATCTTACCCTCGATCGATCATCTAGTTGATGCCTCTGTAGGCCACCGATTCATGAGGTTCATGGACACTTTTTCGAGTTAAAATTAGACACTACTGGACCAAGATGACCAATAAAAACAACCTTTATCATTAAAGAGAGTCTCTTTTGCTATCGGGTCATGCCATTTGACCTCAAGAACGCGGGTGCCACCTACCAAAGGCTGGTGAACAGGATATTCAAAAATCAAATAGGTCGTGGCCTAAAGGTCTATATGGATGACATGCTTGTGAAAAGTGAGTCCATGGAGGAGCACGTGCGGAGCCTATTAAAGATGTTTGTAGTGCTAAGATCTCATTCATGAAGCTAAATCCAGAGAAGTGCGCCTTTGGTGTGCGAGTTGGTAGGTTCTTAGGTTTTATGATCTCGAAAAGGGGAATATAGGTGAATCTAGAAAATATTCAAACTATCATGGAAATGCCTCCGCTGTGAACCATAAAAGAAATTCAATGCCTCACAGGTAGGGTTGTGGCTCTTAATAGATTAATCTCTAGAATGACAGACAAATGCCTCCCTTTCTTCAAGGCTCTAAGAGCCTCATTCTTATGGACTGAAGAATTTAAGTTGCCTTCGAGAAATTGAAACAGTATCTCACCTCTCATTCACTATTGAAGTCACCTCAAATAGGAGAAACACTCTACCTCTGCTTGGCCACCTCAGAAGAGACAGTAGCAGTGGTACTAGTTAAATCAGAGATGCTCGTCAATTCCCCTTATACTATGTCAACAAGGTGCTCTAAAACGGTGAGCTAAGGCACACAAAAATGAAAAAAAGTTATTTATGTCTTAATTGTTGCAGTTTGCAAATTACGACCACACTTTCAAGCCCATCCAATCATCGTATTTACTAATCAACCTATGAAAGAGGTGCTATCCAAAGAAGATACATTAGGAAGAGTAAAAAAGTGGATATCGAGCTTGCTGAATTTGGGGTAGACTTTGCCCCATGAAAAGCAATAAAAGGACAGGTACTGACTGACTTCATAGTGGAGTGGTCATTTGGGAAGGCCAATGACACAACAGGTAATACAGGTTGGAACCTGATATATCAAATAGCAAAATACCTTGTGAAGATATGTGATATATGAATATTAATGAAAGTTAGCAGTTTAATCAGACATATTTTATGATGAGGCATAACATGATAGCAACTCTTGAATTTTATGGTGAAGTATCATGTGTCCTATATTTTGTACTAAAAATTGTTTTTTTGTTTGTTGAAAACTGTTTTTAGTAAATCCACCCCGAGAAAGTACATATACAAATGACAATCCAAAAAGTTGGATAGTTTATGTTGATGACTCCGCAGCCAAAATAAGATCAGGGGCAGACGCACTAGTAATTGACTCCGATGGTAACAAATGGTAATATGGATTATCATTTGGGTTCCAAACATCAAATAACACCACTGAATATGGGGCATTAATCTCAAGATTGCAACTGGCACGCCAGTTAGGAGCAAGGGATCTGATCGTCCACACAGATTCCCAATTAGTGGCAAAGCAAATAAATGGTGAATACGATGTAAAAGAAGTAGTACTGAAAAAACATCATGCGATGGCAACCCAACTACTCGCAAGATTCGATAAAGTTGAGGTTAAACAGCTCCTAAGAAATTTCAACACATGCGGTGATGCCTTGTCAAAATTAGCACCCTCAATCATTATTGAATAAAGAGGAAAACTCTTGCTCAAACATAAGGAAACCCCGAGTTATGATACGCCCTGAATACTCTATATGACCTAAGAGGAGACATGGATGATGCCAATAATCCTCACACTAGAAGGGGAATAAGAAAGCCAGATAGGAAAGAGCTCACAAAGCTATAACACAAGGTTGCAAAGTATGTCATTATTGCAAACTATGAATATTTACTAAACTCCCGATATATGAATTGGATATCAAGATATTAAGAACTCATTACACGTTAAATGAAAATGTGTTTATCTTACGTTTAATAGATACACCCTATTTGAAGGTGTACTATATAGAAAAGAGTTTTCACACCCACTGTTATGGTGCCTATTGACGTCTGAAGCCAAATACATTATGAGAGAGATCCACAAAGGAATTTGTGGCGACCACTTAGGAGGGAGGCTGCTCACATAGAAAATCTTTAGACAAGGATACTACTAGCCTACCGTACAGGAGGACACCCATCAGTTAGTTTACAAATGTGATTCTTGCCAAAGTAACGCCAAAATCTAGTGGCAACCAGCGGAGCCCCTTTATATCATGTTAGGTCTTTGGCTTTTTGCAGCTTGGGGTGTAACAGCTTGTTTTTGGGTCAAATCGGAACAGTGGTTTCAGGACGACAAATCTAATGTAGAAATGTTTATTTTATTATTTTTTAAGGTCTACAACATAATAGAATAATTTTGTGAAAATTTCGTTAAGAAATTTTATCGATTGTATGCTCAATTTGGCTTGAAGGACTAAATTGCAATAGGTGGAATATTTGAGTTCTATAGGCTAAAGGCAGTAAATTGTTATGAAATTTTAAATTAAAGGTCGTTAAATGGTAATTAGACCTATATCCTGGTATGGATGAAAATGGATATGGTTAGGAAAATTTTCAAAGTTTAAGTGAAGGGCATTTTGGTAATTTAGTAAATAAAGCCAAATTAACTAATATAAAAGATGTCATCTTCTTCAATTTAGTCCATATAGCTGAAATTTTGGGGGAAACCATAGCCAGGGTTTTGGCCAAGCTTTCAAGCTCGATTGTAAGTATGTTCTCGTCCCGTTTTTTTAATGATTTTCATATTTTTGAGATCGTTGTAACTTAATTTAACTATTTTAAGGACTAATCTGAAAGAAAGTTAAAGTCTAAAATTTTACCCATGTTGGATGTGCATGTATTTTGATGCTTGAAGGTAGGAATTCATGTTTGTTGTCTGTTAAATGACTTTTGCAAAGTGATTTTCGGTAAAAAGTCAAATAGGGACTTATTTGTAAAAGTCTATAAAATGTGTAGAAAAGAGTGAATAAATGAAAAATGTGGGCTATTATGAGTACAAATAACAATCGGCTAGGCGTGGATTGTGATGAAATTGAATGAAATTCATTTTACGAGCCTAGGGACTAAATTGTAAAAAGTTGAAAAGTTCGGGGCAAAAATGTAAATTTTACCATAATGTGTTTTTGGGTTGAATTAAGTAATGTGATGATTAAATAAGTTAAATATTATATTATAGATCAAGAAAAATGAAGTTCGAGTGTAGATCAGGGGAAAAATAAAGTATTTGACGAATAAGTGCTTTTGGCCATTTTTGTAATTGAGGTAAGTTCGTATGTTAAATAAGCTTTACTTTTAATGTATTTTATTTGCTTTAATTTATGTATGAATTGTGTAATCGACCTTACAGACACATTTGACGACAATTTGGCAAGTGAGAAATCTCAATTGAACCTTAGGAATAAATTATGATAGAAGTGACATGTCATTAGGGTTTTATGTTATGTGATTCGGGTACTGGTCCTGTACGTCCTACTGGTAGTTAAGTATGCCAACATATGTTACGGTTACTTGACAGCTTGTGTGAGCAGTACTGAGTAGCTACGTCTTGACTGACAGCTTGTGAGAGCAGAGCCGTTGTTGGCTCGAGAGCGAGCATATATGTGATATAAGATAGGGGTAGCAATGGCTATGCATGTGGCACCTTGTGTGCAAGGTTTCCCGAGTATCTGAATTTATTATTCTGAGAGGTTCATTAGGTTTGAAAACGATGAGACTAAGTATGAAATATTACGAGATGGTATGTGTATGTACTCAAAGCTTATGATTATTAATTTGTAAAATGACAATTTCAAGGTAAGTTGTGATGGAAGTGAATTATGATCATGAGGTTATGGTAAACTATATTATCTTATGTTATATTACTTGCATGATTAATTTATGGTAGGTTTTGCTTATTTCTTACATACATGCTTACTAAGCTATATAGCTTGCTCCATTTTATTTCCATGTTTTATAGTGTCACCAAGCTAGCTCGAATTGGAGATTGTCGAAGATCGCATCACACTATCAATTTGTTATTTTAGGTACCGATGATTTTAAACATTTTGAGATTATGACATGTATAGGGACTTGATCATTTTGATATATGTGTCATTAAGAATTTGGCCAAATGTATTGGCTTGTAATTATCAAAGGCTTGGTGTGGTATTTGGCCATGTAACTTGGCTTATTTTGGTTGAATTGGTTGTAAGCTTATATATATATATATCTATATATGCATGCATGTGCAACAATCTCTTGTGTGATGTGGTTTATAAATGCTAGATAAATGGTTAAATGTGGCTTAATGGATTGTTGTTGAATAGTTGGGGTTGGCTTATTAGTATGCTATGAAATTTATGAAGAATTATGCATGATAAAGGTATGTGTGTTGGTAATTGTGGATGTGAGTTTTGTTTGATTTGGTTTGGTAGAATATGATGTTGTAAGTATGTTATTTGTGATAATGAAATGACATGAATCGGCCTTATTTGTGGATGTATTGGTTGTCCAAGTATGCTATGAGTTATGCCTTGAACTTGTGCATGTGTAGATGTAAATGAGGGTGACAAATGGCTTGGTAAATAGCCTTTATATTATCCACATAGGTAGACACACAGGCGTGTGTCTAGGCCGTGTGTGACACCCAGACGGTGTTTAGGCCGTGTGTGACCCACGGTCTACCCCATGGGCACGTGTTCCTATCGTGTGTCCCCTGCACCTTAATTTTGAGAAACAGAATGCTCAAAATTGAGCACACGGGCAAAGACATAGGTCTGTGTCTCAACTCTGTGAAGGACACGGCCTTAGGCACGGGCGTGTGTATCGACTATGTATAGTCTACACCTATTTTATAAAAATTAAATTAACCACACGGCCTAGCACACGGGCGTGTAACTTGGCCGTGTGATGTATATTTGTTCATGATTTGCAAGTCAGAGAGTTACACGAGTTAGGGACACGGGCGTGTGTAACTACACGGCTTACCCGGGCGTGTCCCAAACCACACGGGCGTGTAACCCCTGTTCATAGCAAAAATTTTCCAAGTTCTGTAAAAATTTCCTGAGTTGTCAATTTAGTCCCGAACCACTTCCAAAGCATGTTTTGGGCCTCGTAGGCTCATATTAGGGACTTTATGATTGAATGCAAATGATTTTAATTTGGTCAAAATTTATGACACGAAATTGTATGTTTGCTTGTGATATGAGTTCAGTAATGCCTCGTATCCTGTTCCGACGTTGAATACGGATAAGGGGTGTTACATGGGGGTCGATATCCTTGGTCAATTCCCTATAGCCATAGCACAAAATAAATTCATAGTAGTGACTATGAATTACTTCACCAAGTGGATCGAGGCCGAAGCTTTGGCAACAATCACAGAAAGTAGATGGAGTCTTTCTTATGTCAATTGTCTATTTATTCGGGATACCTCGCACAATTATTACGGATAATGGAATGTAGTTTTTTGGGAAAATTCAAGAAAATTTTCACTAATCTACAAATAGCTTTAGCTTAAAGTTTGGTAAAAATGCCACAGACCAACAAGCAGGTAGAAGCTATGACAAAAAAAGATCTTGACAGCCCTCAAGAAAAAGTGGGCGAAGCTAAGGGAGCTTGGCTAGAAGAACTCCCTGGAATTTTATGTGCCTTGTGAACTAAACCTTATTCGACGACTAGAGAAATAACTTTTTCTCTCATCTACAGTGTAGAAGTTGTAATCCTTGCAGAGATTGGTTTGAGTGTAACACCCCTACCCGTGTCTGACGCTGGGACAAGATACGAGGCATTACTGGACTTAAACGCAATCAATCATACAAACCTGGCCATAAAATTTCATTCATATTTTGAAATATTCAATCATTGTACATAGTCCCTTATTTGGGTCTAAAAAACTCAAATCATACTTTAGAAGGGGTTTGGGACTAAACCGAGAACCTCTGAAAGTTTTACATCACTTAGAAAATTTTTCATGTTTTGGAGAGTCACATGCCAGCATGTTAGACCGTGTCTTCCATACGGCTGAGACACGCAACCGTGTCTCTGCCCATGTGGCTAGCATAGGCTATTTTCCAAACCTTTTTGTCACCCTTTACATGCACACACACAAACATGGATCCAGAAGTATTCAACATCCTCAATTATGATGCAAACATTTCATTTACTTATCAACATACATGTGTTATACATTCTCACATTAAATCAAGTCTAGACACACCATATCTTATTCATTTGGCTTTATCAAATACCTTACCACTTATACCTTTATACCATAGTTATCTTCATGTCTATTTCATTCCAACTTATCATCAAGCATAACCTTCTAGCCAAGTCATAACTTTATATAGTGTCCACATTTCACATGCATAAAACAATATGTTTGACAAAGACATTTTACACCAATTCCATATTCAATTTAACATTATTACTATTTCTCACTTTATACCATTGTACCATGGTTACCAAACTATCCATCAAACGTCCATGTTCAAGGCATTATCATTTTATTTCTACATTACACATTTAATTCATGGTCATGACCACCTTGATTGGTCATAAAACATGCATTCTACACATGACGTATTACCAACCATGCATGGCAAATAGGCATATTCATATCATAATTATTAGACACAACATGAATAGCTAGATTTACAAGTTGTAATCAATAGCTCAATATAGGCCAATACATTTGGCCAAATTATAATAGCACATGTTATAAAACTAGGTCCCTATACATGCCACTCACTTGATATTTCTAACTTATGTATAAATACTCCAAAGGTATTGGCTTGATAGTGTGATGCTGCCTCCGACTATCTCCAACCCCGAGCCGACCTAAGAATATTAAGGAATGGAAAGGAGGGAGTAAGCTTTACGCTTATTAAGCTCGCATGAAAAATAATAAGCAATGTATTAACATGCTATTTTCAAATTCTTTCTATTTATTCAAAGTCCAGTCAAGCTATTTTCTCGAGTTGCAGTGATTAAATTATTTATATTTGGAGCTACGGAAGTCTAAATTAAGATCTGTTAATTTTTGCTGAACCTAGACTCATATATATTCTTACCATAAAATTTTTAGAATTTTTGGTCTAGCCAATAAGTACAGTTTATTATTCAAAATATCCACTGTTTCGCTGTTTGATAGTTCTGACCCCTTTGCACTAAAAATTATATATATCTTCATACAATATTTTGATAAAGTTTCTGTTTGTTTCTTTCGAAAATAAACTCATGAAAGATTTCAAGCATATAAATTATAACCCATAATTATTTTTTTACAATTTTTAATGATTTTCCCAAATCAGAATAGGGGATTCCAAAATTATTCTAACTTTGCCTCACACAAATTCAAATATCTCATAATATGAAATTCTTTTGCTTACACCGTTTCCTTTATATGAAAATAGACTCAATAAGATTTTATTTCATATCTTATTCAACTTATAATTTTTTTCCACCATTTTCTGTGATTTTTCAAAGTCACACAACTGCTGCTGTCCAAAACTGTTTTATTACTAAATTTCACTCTTTCATGTTTTCTTCGTAGTAACTTTCATTATAACACTTACTCCATATCAATCTTACCAAAGTTCGATCACATATTGAGCACGTTGCTCATAAGTTTACACACATGAACCTTCACTTATTCATTACATAGTCATGTTCATATGTATTTTCACTAAGTAAATTTCCCATTGAACTCATCGGAATAATAACAGATACCTAGTGGCCTGTACATATTACCACCCTTGTAACTGAAGCTCTCTGGTACGCATAGTAGCCTGCATTTAGTACTACACATGCGACCTAACAATTTGGTACATGGAGTGGCCTGCACTTAGTACTACACACTTGACCTAACCATCTGATACACGTAGTAGCTTGCACTTAGTACTACACATGTGATTGAAGCTATCGGGTACGCATAGTAGCCTGCACTTAGTACTACACATGCGACCTAACAATCTGGTACATGTGGCAGCCTGCACTTAGTACTACACACATGACCTAAAACCGTCTTAAACACATAGTAGCCTACACATAGTACTACACATGTGTTCTCACAACGGATAATTCGTATCTTTTCTATTCCGAAGGTCCAATCGGGAAATCCTTCACTTTTCAACATTTTACTAACTCATTATTAGTCAATTTCGATTCATAATTTACATCAAATGATCATTCTATAGGCAGCTACATCTCATATAATAACAAAATATAATAACATAAGAAAAAAGAATCGATATATTATTTACATACAAACTTACTCGTTTCAAAGAAATATCATGTTTCATCAAATTTCCGTTATATTCAATCATCCAATCTCATGTTATTGACATTTGAGCTATCGATTACTTCATGGGTACATCACATTCCCATACATAATATCATTAACATATAAATCAATACAACCATAGCAAAATAGATTTCAAGTGTAACAAAAATAACATGAATATCATGCTTATTTAATCACATGAACTTACTTGTCAAAATCTCGCAGGGTACAACCGTGTAGCAATTCACACAACTCAGGTAATAGTAATTTAACATTCATCACATTTTCGACATCATATTCATCATCCATAAATTCTTCTAATATATTAAATCATACATTTTATTCCATAATAATATATAATTACAATTCAAGCATGTTATTGCATTATTATTACCATACGAACTTACATT
Organism: Gossypium hirsutum; assembly: GCF_007990345.1. NCBI lineage: Eukaryota > Viridiplantae > Streptophyta > Magnoliopsida > Malvales > Malvaceae > Gossypium > Gossypium hirsutum. Next base: position 64,500,523 of record NC_053433.1, read on the forward strand.
GGGACCAAAATAGCAAAAAAGAACCTAACCCTCGATTTTCCATTTTACACCTGATCTAGGTCCAATCCTCGTTTTCCTTGACCTATATCAAATTTAGTCTAATTATTAGTCATATTATTTAATGTGATCCAAAAACCATATTTTGGAAAATTACAGTTTTGCCCTTAAACTTTGTCGAAATTACACTTTTGCCTCTAAGCTCGTAAAGTTATTTTTATTCAATTTTCTCACTCTATAGGCCTAGCCGAACCATTTTCATAACTATAGAAAACTATAATTCTCATCAAAACACCCTTTTATACCACTTTTACAACTTTTACAAGATGGTCCTTTCAAATGTTTTCATCGAAAATCGCTTAGTAAAAGTTGTTTATTTAACACCCAACACTCATTTTCTACCATTAGACATCAAATCCCTGCATGTCACACATGAGCCAATTTTTAAACATGAACCCTAGCTCAAATTAATGGTAGAGATAGATAGATCTTGCTACGGGGATTACAAAAATGTAAAAATCATTAAAAACGGGGCTAGAATGGACTTACAATTGAGCTTGGAAGCTTGAAAAACCCTAGCCATGGTTTCTCCATGCAAGTTTCGGCCAACAGGTTGAAGATGGACAATAATTGGCTTTTAATTTTGTTTTTAATTCATTTTAATAACTAAATGACCAAAATTCCCTTATTGAAAAACTTTGGAAACTTGCCTAACCATATCCATTTTTGTCCAAAAACTGAACCAATGGTTTAATTACCATATAAGGACCTCCAATTTAAAATTTCATAACAATTGGACACCTCTAGCATGTAGAACTCAACTTTTTTACTTTTTATGATTTAGTCATTTCGACTAAATTGAGTGCCCAAATGTCAAAATTTTTGAATGAAATTTTCACGAAATCATTCCGTAAAATTGTAGACCATAAAAATATAATAAAAATAAAATTTCCCTCATTGGATTTGTGCTCCCGAAACCACTATTCTGACTAGGCCTAAAATTGGGATGTTACATTTCTCCCCCTTTAGGGGTTTTCATCCCCGAAAATCTTACCAGAAAAGTGGTTTGGGTTTTTCACTTATTTTCCTCAATCATATAATCAATGTTAATGAACTTTCACTCAAGCTGAGCTTTTACTACCTATCTTTTAAATTCCATGTACAAGAATCATGAGTGGTTTTCGCTTTACAACACTTTCGCTGAAACTTAATCTCTATTAGAATGTCCATGTATTCAAAAGTCCGATCCATACCATCAAGTTACATAAACATTCATGCTCGAATCTTTTTTGAATTGGAATAGTGAAACTAGCCAGTTCATCCTGGCCTTATACTCTCTATAATTTCACACGGTCTGATTATTTGTCAATTCAACTTTCATCTACCTTTCATTTCAAAGCCCAAAAATCACGATATGAAACCCAGATCTCAATCCAATTAGTGGAGACTAGTATTCCAAGAAATCCATCAACCATAAAGACATGAAATTCCTCGAACCTGATGAGCGAAAATTCAGTACATACCAGCATGATTTACATATCTCGTCAAATTTTAACAAAAAGCTACATGACATTTTTCTCTTTCAAAGACAGGGATGATCCTGATAGGGCCTTGAGGATAATCCTTTCTCATTTTCCATTCTAATATCAATACTGGAAAAGATAACTCTGGTAGAACCTAATGATTGGCTTTAACCCCATTAATATTTCAAATATTCTTACACAAGGATCATACAATAACCATCTCATCATCTTTTAATACCCAAGTCATTTGTACTATAGCAAACTCAGGTCTTTCTATGACATCAGATACTTTAAGCTATCACTTGTCTTGTTGTCTTAAAACACATCACCATTCAAACAACAATACATCACTGGCTATCATTTGTACCTTTTTCGCAAGTACCTCTGGTGCTCATTATCGAATTACATTTTATTTGTATTAATAGTTTTATACATCAGTTTACAGTTTCAGTGTTTATTAACGGGTGTTCTATGGAAAACAATATTAGTAATGTAGAGTTCGTTTTCATAGATCGCAGTCTTACTATAGCTTTTAGTTTACCCTAAATAGAATATTTCAGTATAGTTTACTACCTACAGTAGTCTCAATATTTCAATTTAAACAATCAACAGTTTCAGAGGACTTACAGATTCGGTACTAGAGACTCAGTGTACCACATATTCAGTAAAACACTTCAAAATAATTTAAACCATTTGAAACACTTCTTTTAGAAATTTCAAGTTTTACAAGAAACCTAAAATCCACAGCTGAGTTTTGCAACTTGACTCTGATACCACTAAATGTAACACCCCAAACTCGACTTGGACGAGATGGTCGAATCTGGCAATGTTTCATTGAAGTGTTTTTCGTAAAGTGTGATGTCGTTGAAAACCCATTTTCCATTTAACCCCTTCGTGTGATCTTAACGCTGATTTTAAGACATGTCGTTCATTTTCAAAAATGTGAGTCATTGTCAAAAAGTTATTCACATTAAAACGTTATTAATTTTCAAAATGTTGTTTTATGCGGGGGCTCTTAAAACAGATTGCGTATACGTGGTATCTTTGAAAACAATTATCTTTTTGAAAACCCACGTCTTTTCATACTGCTAGTAGTTATAATCAAAACCAATAAAAATCCCAAAATCAAATGAAAACCCAAAGAGGCCATTATTATAGTAAAATACCTCAAAAATTTAAAAGAAATCATAAAAAACTATTTAAAACTTGATAGATCGTGTAACATCCACTGAGTCCTCCGTTGCACCGATCCGCCTATGTCTAGGGATTACCTGTACAGTTAAAGAAAGAGGGTGAGTTTACGAAAACTCAGTGTGTAATCCCATAAAAGCAAACAGTCAAAAGAATCACAGTCTGGGCCTAAGCCCCTTTTTAGTAACTGTGACAATATCAGTTTAGGCTTTAGCCCATCTCAATATAGAAACAATCATGTATTTAGGCTTTGGCCCATTACAGTAACAATAATCAGTGCAGTAACAGTTTAAACAATATATAAGTCCTACCCATCCAGCCGCTACACTCCAACTCCGTCAAACCTTACACTCCATGTGGGGATATAATCAACCCACGCATTCCTACACTCCAAAAAGTACCGAAAGAAGCACTATACAGTAATATGCAGCTGGGCTGCCAGTAATTTAGGCTTGAAGCCTTTCAATACACTTCCTCCAATCAGTATAAACCCATCCCCATGCAATTCATCATACAATCATGTCATGTCGTATCATAGAATCATACATGTATTTAAATAGCATGCTAAAATACGGTCATACATGTACATATATATATACATCACATAGAGGCAGAACATTCATCTTACCACATAAGGGAAAAATAGTCATTTTATCATATAGGGGGTTTAGGTAAACTTACTGACCCAACAGTAGGTCTACAGTCGTCTTGGGCGACCCGTGCAACCTTAACAGTCAAATAGTAAAAATGGGCCCAAGGCCCATATTGCGGGCCCATGTGGGCCCACACAACCGTGTGGCCCACACAGCCTAGAAATGGCACTGGCTGTATGGATTACATAGCCTTGCCCAAATATTTCCTCACGTCCGTGTAGTTATCCATGTCAGGCCCACATACTCGTGGGGCCCATACGACCCAGTTCAGCCTGAAATAGCCCAAAACGGCCTCGGCCCATGAAATCACTATTGACCACCCATAATAATCAAACACCCATGTTTAGTCACATGGAACACCATGGGAGCGAGCGCACGTCCGTGTGGCGTCATCGTTCACTTATTCTGGCTTTTGCCGATCTCCATAGTTGAGACAGTGTTTACACACCTTGTTGCGAAAGTGCACAAATAGTCCACAAGCACTCCAAATCTATATTCAAACACAATACACCATCAATCCCTTAATCAACAAAATTAAACAACGCCTTTTATAACACTTATCCAAAAGATTTCTTCTCACTTGTCTTGCTTGATTGATTGAGGCTCACACACTTAACCCGCTGCAAGAGACTGATTACTAGGCCTTAGAGATCACTGAAACCGAAAACCAATATTAAAAGAAAGAAGCAATCGGCCTACACCCAACACGAAATCCGAAAGCACACAATATAACAGAGGCAAAAATAGAACAATTACACCCCTAGTAGAAATCGGCACCACAGGAAGATATTAGGTGCAAGACTAATATGGCAAAGAGGGAGAGAGAGAGAACAATCGTGCACCCAAATCGAAAGTCAGACTTACCAAAATGCAAAACCGTCGAATAGGAATGACCACTGAAATGATAGAAAGCAATGAAGGAAAAGTCGACACAGTGAGGGTAGAAGAAGAAGAAGCAATAGGTTAAGGAGAAAACCGATTAAGAGAGGGAAGAAGGGATATTTAACCAAAGAGGAAAATTGATTGGGAAAAGGAGAGAAGGAAGAAAATCGGCAAAAGGGATGAAACCATAGAATGGATAGAAGAAGGAGGTTTAGCCACTAGATAGAGCGAAGAAAATCATTTGCCTAAGGAGAAGTAGACTAAAAGAGAACCAGCTAATCAAGGGAAGAACAATAGCCGAAAGGGAGAATAAGGTCATAAATAAACAGAGAAAGAAATTACCCGAATACATGTAGCAACCCAAACCCAGCCTAGACATTATGGCCGAATCCGACATGCCACATTGAAGTTAAAAAAACCCATGCTCCCTTTTTTGTGTTTTAAAAGTTGACTTTTGTTAAGCTAACCAAGTGAATGGAAGCTGGGCACCAGGTAGGTATTCGTAACAGAGGAGGTGAGCCATGAAGGCTGCTTAAGTACCAAGCTCTTCGATTGGACCCAATCTTAGACATGCCCACATCCATTGCCACACTTGGTTATAAAAAATTGAAATTTCTTTGAGTGGTTATCTTTGATAAATCGAATATTCGTGACATCGTGTTATTTTAAAACAAGCATCGTTTTGAGATCGCGCCCTAAGTTTAGCCCATTTGAATTATTATCCATTAATTTAAAGTTATTTAACATAATATAATCCCAGAAAATCAAAGTAGAAAATAAAGTTAAAATGGCCTTACTACAACACAAAAATTAAATAGTAATTAAAAATAGCTTAAGAAAACCAGTCTCTTTTTCAAACCCAAAAGCGTTCACCATGGCCACTCTGAATCCCCTCCGGCTCCAAGACACCCACATCAAGGCCCACCTGCAACGTTAAAGAAGGGGTGAGTTTGGAAACTCAGTGCGTAAGGAAACCCATCCAAAGCCCAAGTCAGCTCAAGCCCATTGGGCCTAAGCCCATTCAGATAACAGTGATACTGGGCCAGAGCCCTGTTCAGATTACATTAAACTGGGCCTTAGCCCCTTATTTAGATAACAGTATGCCCCATAGGCCCATTTCAAAATACATGCAACATCAATAAACATATGCAAGCCCATTTGGGGAGACTACTCAACCCACCAACCGCTACACTCCACCCGTACCAGCCCTACACTTCATATGGGGAATAGCTCAACCCACCTAGCCCTACACTCCACAGTTGCAGACTTGCTGCTCAGTTAACAGTAAATTGAGGCAAAGCCTCTAGTATGTGGACAGGCCACTTTCAATACTTCCTCCATCAATATCCCAGTCCCATGCATCAGATGATAACAACATGGTATGCAGTAAATAACAACAGTCAAACATGCATTTAGGTCAATTTAACCCGAGGGGTATTTCGGTAATTTATCTCCTAGGGGTAAAACTGTAAATTTTCCACTTTTAAAGGGTATTTCAGTAATTTATCTATTTTAGGGTTTTTCATGCACACTCTTACCTTTCACATACTAACAGAATCACTTACCGAGGGTTCTTACCGAATTAGGCCCGTTGGCCCTTTATTCCAATTTTGGCCCATTAAGCCCAAAAATATCGAGGGCACAGAAATCATGCACTTTGCAGTCCAAACATTGTAGCTTATCGAAAACATTAATCAATTTACCTCACGAGCATTCGCACACTCGCAAATCTACAAAATACCGGTTTTCGGCATTTCGGCTTTTCGGCTTTTGCCGATCTAGACTAAGAAAGGGTGTCAGTTACACACCTATTTTATGACGATTCGTTGACGAGATCCACGCACGAACTACCTTTGCTGAAGTTTGCGACTGGACTTAGATCCCGTTGCTCCACTTGACAAGCCCTTGATCAGCAGCCTTACCGGTTCCTTCGGCCAACGATCCCAATTAATTTCTACTCAATTCTGATGCCGATCTAAGCCCTCAAATGATAACAAAAGTCGAGCCTTCAGTGATCTCACTATTCGGCCAAGTCCCTAGGAGAGTGGGGTTTTCGGCTTTTGTTGAAGCTGTGTAAAGAAAGATGAAATAGGAGAGTTTTGCTATGGTCTTGTCGACAGAACCTTGAGGTTTAGAGAACTAGAGAATCAATCAAGAATGATGGAAAAGATAATAAAATGGGCTAGGAGAAATCGGCACAGAAGAAAGTATGGGTTTCGGGATTTTGGCTTTTTATGGCGATGGCTATGAAGGTTTTAGAAACGTTTGAAGCAAAATATGAAGATGCACAGGTGGTTTGAGAGATTTGGCTATGGAGGAAAACAAGAAAAAGAAAAAGTTGAAGAGGAGAGGAGAAAAGAAAGAAGAGGAGAATGGTCAGCAAACGGCACAATTTTTCCCCTAATGCTGAATTTATACTGGCACTTAACCTAGCCGAATTTTGCCCCCTAAAAGAATCCCTTGGCCGGCCAACTCTTGCTCCTCAAGAGTCCACTATTCGGCCATCACTACTCTCCCCAATCAGCTCCTAAATTCTCTCCCTTGTCCCCTCCTTACTCAATCCCTTGAGCAATTTAAACTCTTCCTGACAGTCTTTCACTTAGGTTCCATTACTTACCTTTTCTGCACATAAAAATTAATATCACTAATTTGCTTACCTTGCGACTCGAACCTTAGCTCTCCTTGGTCATCCACACGCCACCTCTCAAGCCCCCAAGTGAAGCCACAAGCCAACTTACCACGGGCTTCCTTGTGTTTTATTTTACCTAATTAATACTTTAAAGCCCAGCTAACCAGAACCCCCTTTTTCTATAGAATTAAAATTAACTAAAATTACCGGATTTTAACTTAAACTTGGGCCTTCTAGAGACCCACTAACCTGATTAAATCTACGCCAAGCAGACAGAACACCAAAATTTAAAATTTTCCAACGCTCATAGAATTCCCGAAAATTGGGGCGTTACAACTCTACCCTCTTTGAAAAGAATTTCGGCCTCGAAATTTACCTGATCCAAATAGTTGAGGGTATTATTGATGCATAGTCTCTTTTGATTCCCAAGTAGCTTCTTCCCTTCCATGATTACACCACAGTACTTTTACCAACGGAACCGACTTCTTTCTAAGAACTTTAACCTCTCGATCTAAAATTTGTATGGGCTCTTCCTCAAAGGTCAAATTAGTCCTTACTTCAATCTCCTCCACTGGCACAACATGTGAGGGATCCGATCGATATCGTCTTAACATAGACACATGAAAGATGTCATGGATTCTGTCCAACTCTGGTGGTAACTCTAACTGATACGCTACTGGCCCTACCCGCTTAAGAACCCGATAAGGCCCTATAAACCGCGGACTCAATTTGCCTTTCTTGCCGAATCTCAAGATCTTCTTCCAAGGTGAAACCTTTAAGAAAACCATATCCCCAACAGTGAACTCTGTCTCTTTGCGCTTTAGATCCGCATATGACTTCTGTCTATCAGATGCCTCCTTTAATCGATCTCTTAACAACTTAACCTTACTCTCGGTATCTGCCACCAACTCCGATCCAAGCACTCATCGTTCACCCAACTCTGTCCAACACGTAGGTGTACGACATCTCTGCCCATAAAGTGCCTCATATGAAGCCATCTAAATATTTGCTTGGTAGCTGTTATTGTATGCAAACTCCGCCAATGGCAAGTAGTCCTCCCAACTCCCACGAAAATCGATGATACAACCCCTTAACATATCCTCCAAAATCTGAATAACCCTCTCTGACTGTCCATCTGTTTGTGGGTGGAAGGCAGTACTGAAATCCAAGCGTGTACCCAATGCCTCCTGCAACTTCTTCCAGAACCGAGATGTAAACCTAGGGTCTCGGTTGGAAATAATCGACACTGGCACTCCATGTAGTCGCACTATCTCTGCCACATACAACCTAGCCAACTTTTGCAGGGAGTAATCAGTATGAACTGGTATGAAATAGACAGATTTTGTTAACCTATCCACCACTACCCACACAGAATCTTTCTTGGTGGGTGTCAAAGGTAGCCCACTCACAAAGTCCATAGTGACTCTCTCCCACTTCCACAATGGAATTTTCACCGGTTGCAGTAATCCAAAAGGAAATTGATGCTCAGCTTTCACTTGCTGGCATGCCAAACATTTCCCCACGAATTCCGTTACTTCTCGTTTAAGCCCAGGCCACCAGTACAATTCTCGCAAGTCGTGATACAACTTATTCCCTCCAGGATGCATGGCACAAAGTCCCCCATGAGCTTCCTTCAATATTGTCTATCTCAAGTTAGAGTCCTTCGGAACACAAATTCTTCCTTGGAAGCATAAAACTCCTTCAATATTCAGTCCAAAATCCTCATTCTCACCCTTCTCAACTTGCTGAAATCGAAGAACCAACGAATCATCCTTCAACTATTTTTCTTTAATCTGCTCAGTCCAAGTAGGCCTCACTTGCAATTCTGCTAACAGACTTCCATCGTCAAACAGACTCAAACGTGCAAACAAGGGTCTCAAATCAGAAACAACCCTTCGACTCAATGCATCAGCCACCATGTTAGCCTTACCTGAGTGGTACTCAATCGAACAGTCGTAATCCTTAAGGAACTCTACCCATCTTCGTTGCCTAAGGTTTAACTCCTTCTGAGTTAACAGATACTTTAGTCTCTTATGGTCTGTGTATATGATACACTTTTCTCCATATAAGTAATGTCTCCAGATTTTCAACGCGAAGATCATTGCTGCTAGCTCTAAATCGTACGTAGGGTAGTTTGCTTCATGAGGCTTAAGCTGTCGCGAAGCATAAGCGACCACCTTACCCTCTTGCATCAATACACATCCTAACCCCACATGAGACGTATCGCTGTACACAGTGAAGTCCTTCCCAGACTCCGGTTGAATCAACATTGGTACTTCAGTCAATACTTTATTCAAATGGTCAAAAGCTTTTTGCTGATTCTCAGTCCAGACAAATGTTACCCCTTTCCTTAACAGTTTCGTCAATGGTGCAGCAATTAGAGAAAATCCTTTTACGAACCTTCGGTAATAGCCTACCAAACCCAAAAAACTCTGAATTTCTGATACTGATTTTGGTGGCTTCCATCCCAAAACTACCTCAACTTTTCGAGGATCCACTCTAATTCCTTCAGTAGAAACCACATGACCTAAAAAAGCCACTTCTCGCAACCAAAATTCACACTTACTAAACTTTGCATACAGTTGCTTCTCTCTCAGCACTTGCAGCACAATACGTAGATGCTCCTCATGTTTCTCTTCAGTTTCCAAGTATACCAGAATATCATTGATGAAAACTACCACGAATCGGTCCAAGTAAGGTTGGAACACTCGATTCATCAGATCCATGAAAGCGGCAGGTGCGTTCGTCAACCCAAACGGCATAACCAGAAACTCGTAATGACCATATCGAGTCCTGAATGCTGTCTTATGAATATCCACTTCCTTTACCCTTAACTGATGGTATCCAGATCGAAGGTTAATCTTGGAAAATATCGAAGCTCCTCTAAGTTGGTCAAATAAATCATCAATCCTTGGCAGTGGGTATTTGTTCTTTATCGTCAGTTTGTTCAACTGGCGGTAATCGATGCACATGCACATTGTCCCGTCCTTTTTCTTCATAAACAGGACCGGTGCTCCCCATGGAGACACACTAGGTCTAATGAAGCCTCTATCTAACAACTCTTGGATTTGAGCTTTCAGTTCCACTAACTCCTTCGGTGCCATTCTATAGGGTGCAATGGATACTGGAGCTGTTCCAGGCAACAAATCGATTCCAAACTCCACTTCCTGATTTGGAGGCAATCCAGGAAGCTCCTCTGGGAAAACATCTCAGAATTCCCTAACAGTCCTGACAGTATCCATAGTCAGATCCCCAATTTCAACTTGATTTACAAAAGCCAAGTACGCCTCGCATCCTTTACGCATCAGTTTCTCAGCCCTTAAAGCCGATACCACATTGGACAAGTAATCTCTTCATTCCCCAATAATTATTACCTCATTATCCTTAATAGTCCTTAACACCATCCTCCTAGTTGCACAATCCAGCATTGCCCTATGCCTGGTCAGCCAATCCATTCCTAAGATCAAATCGAATTCTCCAAACGATAACTCTATTAAGTCTCTACAGAAAATCCTACCTTGAGTCTCTAAAAGCACCTCCCTAAAGAGTTTCTCTACTTTAACTGAGTGACCTAACGGATTTATCACAGTTACCCCACACACAGTCTCCTCAAAGTGAACACCCAATGCCCCAGAAATATCACATGCTACATATGAATGAGTTGACCCCACATCTATCAGAGCAGTATAGGGTACGTCAGAGATAAAAAACATACCAGTTATGACATCAGGTTCGTCACCCTCCTCGCGGCGACGAGCAGCATATACCAAAGCTGGCTGACGAGCCTCAGTGTTAACAGTACCCCTGCCAGGTGCCCCACGTCCATGGCCATTGCCACTGCGACCTTGGCCACGACCTCTCGGCGGCGGCGGTCCACCTCGCGCTGGTTGGACGGGTTGCACAGTCTTTTGTTCAACCACATGAGCCTGAGCTGGCCTCCTCCTAGGGTAATCCCTAATCTTATGTTCCTTTGATCCACAATGAAGACAAGCCCCAGAATGTTTCCAACATTCCCCCAGATGCATTCTACCACAATCTCCACAAGCTTGTGGTCTAACAGTGTTCACCGGAACCGCTCGAACTAGTTCCTCCATCCTAGCTTTCTTAACATTCCGGTTTGCAGCACCAGTTGGTCCAGCATCTCTCCTGAACCGGTTTCGATCCTTGTCGCGGTTCTTTCGTTTAGCTTGCTTCACCTCTTCGGCTATCTTAGCCTTTTCTACCAGTATAGCAAAATCGCGCTCTCTCTGTGGAGCTATGAGCACCCTTAACTCATCCTTGAGGCCATTCTCAAAGCGAACACTGCACTCGTATACGGTAGAGACAATACCATTAGCATACCGGCTCAATCGCAGAAACTCTTCCTCATATTCATCAACAGTCTTACCACCCTGAGTCAGGTTCAGGAATTCCTTTCTTCGTGCATCCACATAGCTAGCTCCGACATACTTTGCCCTGAAGGACTGCTTAAACAACTCCCAAGTTACCCTCTCAGCTGGGGTACCCTCTCTCACAGTGATCCACCACCGATATGCCTCGTCTCGCAGCAAGGACACCGCCCCTTTTAACTTTTGCTCCACTGTGCAATCCAGGTCATCCATAATCCGCTCCGTGGCTTCCAGCCAGTACTCAGCCACATTTGGGGCTACTCTAGAGATACCCCTAAAGACCTCCACTCCGTTGGCCCGGAGTCGCTCAAAAATGGACCTTCTATTCATGGGCCCGATATTAGCTCCGGCCACCCTTCCCAAAACTCTTAACATGGCCTAGGATAGAGCGTCATCCCCTGTGGCCCGATCATACGGCCCATTCTCATCCACCGGTGGTGATCGTGCTACCCCAGCAGGTATGTGTTCAGAAGACGAAGATCCAGCTTGAACACTACCTTGGCCTCGACCACGGCCTTTTCCCCGAGTAGCTCTCGTACTCATACCAATTTATCTAATTACAAATTTTATGCAGTTAGTTTACTGTTTCCACTGTTTATTACATAATATCTTATGAACAGATAAGGTTTTAAAGTTGTTCTCGCGTAACCATAGTTTAGCTACTGTCTCGATTTCCTAGGGCTTTGTTTACCCTACAGTCTCAGTTTATTAGCCTTTACGCTACATTATCTATAATACTATCTCTAAGGTTTAGTACTAACTACAGTACAACTCAGTATGTAAAACAGAAAGGTACTTACAGCCTTGGTGTCGGGGATTCAGTGTGCCACCTCATCAGTTTTCAGATAAACTCAAAATATTTAGGCTTTTTGAAATCCATTTTTCAAACATTTGAAAAAAAACAAGTTCGGAGATTATCTCCTCTAAATAGAAAATTTATTTTCAAAAGTCAGGTTTTTTCAAAAATACCCTTTTTGGCATAAAGTTTTGAAAACCCCTTTTCGGACCCGATCCACAACCGAGTTGTTGCAACTAAGGCTCTGATACCACTAAATGTAGCACCCCAAACCCGGCCCAGATGTTATGGCCGAATCTGACATGCCACATTGAAGTTAAAAAAACCTATGTTCCTTTTTTTGTGTTTTAAAAGTCGACTTTTGTTAAGCTAACCAAGTGAATGGAAGCTAGGCACCAGGTAGGTATCCGTAACAGAGGAGGTGAGCCATGAAGGCTGCTTAAGTACCAAGCTTTTCGATTGGACCCAATCCTAGACATGCCCACATCCATTGCCACACTTGGTTATAACAAATTGAAATTTCTTTGAGTGGTTATCTTTGATAAATCGAATATTCGTGACGTCGTGTTATTTTAAAACAAGCATCGTTTTGAAATCGCGCCCTAAGTCTAGCCCATTTGAATTATTATCCATCAATTTAAAGTTATTTAACATAATATAATCCCAGAAAATCAAAGTAGAAAATAAAGTTAAAATGACCTTATTACAACCCAAAAATTAAATAGTAATTAAAAATAGCTTAAGAAAACCAGTCTTCTTTTCAAACCCAAAAGCGTTCACCATGGCCACTCTGAATCCCCTCTGGCTCCAAGACACCCACATCAAGGCCCACCTGCAAGGTTAAAGAAGGGGTGAGTTTGGAAACTCAGTGTGTAAGGAAACCCATCCAAAGCCCAAGTCAGCTCAAGCCCATTGGGCCTAAGCCCATTCAGATAACAGTGATACTGGGCCAGAGCCCTGTTCAGATTACATTAAACTGGGCCTTAGCCCCTTATTTAGATAACAGTATGCCCCATAGGCCCATTTCAAAATACATGCAACATCAATAAACATATGCAAGCCCATTTGGGGAGACTACTCAACCCACCAACAACTACACTCCACCCGTACCAGCCCTACACTCCATATGGGGAATAGCTCAACCCACCCAGCCCTACACTACACAGTTGCAGCCTTGTTGCTCAGTTAACAGTAAATTGAGGCAAAGCCTCCAGTATGTGGACAGGCCACTTTCAGTACTTCCTCCATCAATATCCCAGTCCCATGCATCAGATGATAACAACATGGTATGCAGTAAATAACAACAGTCAAACATGCATTTAGGTCAATTTAACCCTAGGGTTTTTTGGTAATTTATCTCCTAGGGGTAAAATTGTAAATTTTCCACTTTTAAAGGGTATTTCAGTAATTTATCTATTTTAGGGTTTTTCATGCACACTCCTACCTTTCACGTACTAACAGAATCACTTACCGGTGGTTCTTACCGAATTGGGCCCGTTAGCCCTTTATTCTAATTTTGGCCCATTAAGCCCAAAAATATCGAGGGCACAAAATCATGCACTTTGCTGTCCAAACATTGTAGCTTATCAAAAACATTAATCAATTTACCTCACGAGCATTCGCACACTCGCAAATCTACAAAATACCGATTTTTGGCATTTCAGCTTTTCGACTTTTGCCGATCTAGACTATGAAAGGGTGTCAGTTACACACCTGTTTTATGACGATTCATTGACGAGATCCACGCACGAACTACCTTTGCTAAAGTTTGCGACTAGACTTAGATCCCGTTGCTCCACTTGTCAAAGCCCTAGATCAGCAGCCTCACCGGTTCCTTCGGCTAATGATCCCAATTAATTTCGGCCAATGATCCCAATTAATTTCTACTCAATTTTGATGCCGATCTAAGCCCTCAACTGATAACAAAAGTCAAGCCTTCAGTGATCTCACTATTCGGCCAAGTCCCTAAGAGAGTGAGGTTTTCGGCTTTTGTTGAAGCTGTGTAAAGAAAGATGAAATAGGAGAGTTTTGCTATGGTCTTGTCGGCAGAACCTTGAGGTTTAGAGAACTAGAGAATCGATCAAGAATGATGGAAAAGATAATAAAATTGGCTAGGAGAAATCGACACAGAAGAAAGAATGGGTTTCGAGATTTCAGCTTTTTATGGCAATGGCTATGAAGGTTTTAGAAACGTTTGAAGCAAAAGATGGAGATGCACAGGCGGTTAGAGAGATTCGGCTATGGAGGAAAATAAGAAAAAGAAAAAATTGAAGAGGAGAGGAGAAAAGAAAGAAGAGGAGAATGGTCAGCAAACGGCACAACTTTTCCCCTAATACCGAATTTATACTGGCACTTAACCTAGCCGAATTTTGCCCCCCAAAAGAAACCCTTGGCCGGCCAACTCTTGCTCCTCAAGAGTCCACTATTCAGCCATCACTGCTCTCCCCAATTAGCTCCTAAATTCTCTCCCTTATCGCCTCCTTACTCAATCCCTTGAGCAATTTAAACTCCTCCTGACAGTCTTTCACTTAGGTTCCATTACTTACCTTTTCTGCACATGAAAAATAATATCACTAATTTGCTTACCTTGCGACTCAAACCTTAGCTCTCATTGGTCATCCACATGCCACCTCTCAAGCCCCCAAGTGACGCCACAAGCCAATTTACCACAGGCTTCCTTGTGTTTTATTTTACCCAATTAATACTTTAAAGCCCAGCTAACTAGAACCCCTTTTTTCTATAGAATTAAAATTAACTAAAATTACCGGATTTTAACTTAAACTTTGGCCTTCTAGAGACCCACTAACCTGGTTAAATCTACGCCAAGCAGATAGAACACCAAAATTTAAAATTTTCCAACACTCACAGAATTCCTGAAAATTGGGGCGTTACAATACACCCAACAATATTTGTCCTCCATGTAGAAAGGAACCAAAAGAGAATTTACTGAAACTAGAATGAGGAGCAAATAACAACCCCAAGCCAAATTCTTGAGTGCCTAGAATTCAAATTCGGCACCAACACTTCCTCTGACTTCAACTTCCCATAATTTCCTCCTTAAAACCTTCCATACCACCCACTCTTCCTTCAACCACTTAATTCAAATTTTACATAAACACTATAGTGTTTCGGTCAAACACAACTCTTCCACGACATCAGTAGCAAAATAAAACACTTATTGCACAAAGTAGGACTCAAACTTCAGACCTCAGATAACCATAGCACGCCACTTATCCCCTAGGCCAGTAGACTTCTTCTGACATAAAATACCATATTTATTTAAAAGCCTACTGACTAGAGAAAAAGGTTTATCCAATTAAAACAAAACTTTTGCACAAGCCAAGGCTTGAACCCAAGACTTCTCAGACACTTCCCGATACACTTAACCACTGTAGCAAACATATAATTTTGTGTCACTTTCTTGCACGACTAAACATTTATGTGCAGTCTCCTATCTGTTCCCATGCTCAAGACCTAATTCTTCTAGGCCCAAAATTTGAGACGTTACACCTTTAGTTCGAGTTTGGGTGGTTCTTCAATTGATAACTTGGGTTGCACAAATTCTCTGACTTCTAACTCCAATGGTTCAAACCGTGTGGATTTAATAAAATTCCTCGAATTGGCTTCCATCAAAGCCATATTTTCTTTACCTTTTTCATCCTCCAAAGGGTCAAGATCTAAGGCTTTCTCCAATGGATCTTCTTCAAAATTACTTTCCATAGAAACCAAGGTTTCTATCACTTCGACAACTGAACACTCTTCTGCTAGATCAAGAAATTTCATCGCTTTAAGAATGTTAAAGGTTGCCTGATTGTCTTGAATTCACATGGTGAGTTCACCTTTCTGTACATCAATTAACATTCTTTCTGTGGCTAAGAAATGTCTCCCAAGGATGATCGACACTTTCTTATTTGCTTCAAAATCTAAGACAATAAAATCAACAAGAAAAATAAATTTATTGACTCTTACCAAAACATCCTTGATCTTTCCTTCGGATATGCTTAAGATCGATCTGCTAGCTGAAGCGTCACAGTTGTAGGTCTTACTTCACCTATCCCTAGCATCTTGAATATAGACTTAGGCACCAAGTTGTTACTCACTCCTAAGTCACACAAAGCTTAACCACTGTAGGATTCACCAATGTTACAAGGTATAGTAAAGCTTCCCGGGTCTTTCAATTTTGGTGGTAGTTTGTTTTGTAGGAACGTACTGCACTCCTTTGTCAAGGCGACAGTCTCATACTCATTCAACCGTTTCTTCTTGGATAGTATATCCTTCATAAACTTCACATAATTTGGCATTTGTTCTAAATCCTCCACCAATGAAATATTGATGTGTAACTACTTCAGAACATCCAAACTTGAATTACACCTCCTGTTTCTGCTTGTGTTGCTACAATCTTTACGGATATGAAGGTGATGGAACTTTTAGTTAAACTGGATAACTCTTCTAAATAGGTAAATCTATATCCAAAGAAGATGTTAAAGTATCTGAATCCACTAAATTAGGATTTACCTTGTCAGTTTTTATAGATTCTGATTCCTTTTGTGTAGGAATTTCAATAGCTGGTTGATTCTTATCAATGGCCTTAACTTTAACATCTATCAATCGGGGTTCCAGAATTTTACCATTTTCCAATGCCACTGTCTTGATATTTTCTTTACCCAAATTTCTTGGATTCTTAGTATCGCTCGGCAAGGTTCCTTAGGTCTATTACAAAGCTCTGTAGCTAACTGACCCATTTGGTTTTCCAAATTTTTCAGTGTTGCTGCTTGGCTTTGGATCAAAGCGTCATTTTTTTCCATGTACGCTTTTAACAAGTTCTCCAAGTTGTTTGATACCTCAGATTGAGGTGGTTTTAGATCTTGTTGATTAAACCCTTGAGATTGGTTGGGTCTATGCTGCAAGAAGTTGTTGTTCAGTCCATTTCCTTTATCACTCCAAGAAAAGTTAGGATGATTACGCCATGAAGGATTGTAGAAGTTGGACTGGGGTCCTTGTCCACTCTTATTTTGATATTGGTTCCCCATATAGTACACTGACTCAAGATTTGATGGACAATTCTCAAAAGAATAACTTTTCCCATAGTACATACAGGAAACTACTTCAAATGGACTTGGTGGCTGAGTTGCAAAATTATTAGCACTATTAGCAGTAAACTGTTTTAACATAGAGGAAATAGACGATACCTGAGCTGATAACAAAGTGAGGGCGTCAACTTCATGAACTCCGACTACACGTCTTTCTGAAGCTGTTCGATTTGTTGGCCATTGATAGTTATTACTCACGATTGTCTCGATGATCACATAAGCCTCATTATAAGACTCAGACAAAATTGCACCATTCGCAGAAGCATCTACCATCAATCTTGTATGTGCATTGAGAGCATTATAGAATGTCTCCAACTGGATACAATGAGGAATCCCATGATGAGGACACTTACGAAGTAACTCCTTAAATCACTCCTAAGCCTCATACAAAGACTCGTCATCCAATTGTTGGAAAATTGTGATCTCGTTCCTCAACTTAGCATTTTTGCTAGGCGGGAAATACTTAACCAAAAATCTCTCTGCTAATTCTTGCCATGTAGATATGGAACTTGGTGGCAGTGAATTGAGCCATGCTCGTGCTCGATCTCACAACAAGTACTGAAACAACTTCAACCTTAGTGCGTCCTGAGTCACACTGGCTATCTTGAATGAATCACTCACCTCCATAAACAATCAAAGGTGGAGATGTGGATTTCACTAAATTGGCCCACCATTTGCAGCATTTGAAACATTGCTAGTTTCAATTCAAATTGGGTTGCCTTAATATCTGGCCTTCTAATTCCTAGATTTAACTCACTGAAAAGTGGCACAACATATTGTCTGATGCATCGATCCCTATCATCGGCAATGAGGATGGGATTTCGTTCATGATCAGCTTCATTACCTTGGTCTTGATTATGATTTCCATGGTCCATCTCACTTGTCTTTGAGCTGTTACTTCAAATCTTCTTTATTTCAAAGTTCACTCAATTTCAGGGTTTACAGGGAGTAAATCAATATTTCGATCTATGCTCATAAACACCTAAAAATAAAATCACAAAATTAAAAAGAATAAGTTAGTAATGTTAGAAATAAACCAAATTGGAAGTAAATAATTTCACGAAAAAAATGAATATGGTAACAGTTAACAATCCCCGACAACGATGCCAAAAACTTGTAACGCGTAGGTTTGTACAAGTGTACACAGTCGTTATCAAGTAATAAGTAAGTATCGAGTTATCATCTCCACAGGGATTGTATTTGTGTTAAGTCACTTAATTTGTAAAATTATATTAACAATTTGGTAAATAAAAACACAATATAGTTGAGAAGTGATGATTAAAATATATTAAATGCAATGATCTCTAATACAGATTATCCTAAGTATGCAAACTATATGAATGAAATAGATTTTAGCAAAGTTACACAATTTTCAACAATTATAACATAAATAAACTAGGACAATTACTTTAATTAAATTCAATTTATTATTAACACGCTTAATAACATTCAGAAAAACATTCCATGGCAACTCGATCTTTCATGAGTTTGGAAACCATATTAGGCCCTTTCGAAATCCTTTACTTAGTAAATACGCATTTTACTAATCCTTATTTACTAAGGGTTTCTTAGTATTTGTGTGAGGTAACAAGGACATGTTAGGTTTGAAACAGTTTAATCACACAAATCTAAAAACTATGCACATTTCAATTATGCGTCCATTAGCCGTTGTCTAGTTAGGATCACTCAGCTAATTTAAGTGCATTTCAATCACGTATGAATGAAATACAAACTTGATTTGAATTGAAAACATGAGCGATTGAGGCACAAACATTATAAGCATGAATCAAATAAATATTATTTAATCAAAGAAATCATCCTAGTTTAAATAAAATTATGCTAACATTGTTGTAAACAAGAACAAAGAACACATAGCAAACATTTTTAGATTAAATTAAAGAACAAAAAGATTAAACCTAGATAAAAGTGGCTGTCACCCAAGACTCTGACTGACGAGGCTCCTTTGCTTCCTTTATTTTGCTCCTTTGCTGATGGCTCTCCAAGGTGGCCGACCAACGGCTCTTTAAAAGGCTTAATAACTAAAATCACTATGAAGAGATTATGCTATGCGTGGGGAATGGAAAAGGCTAAGAGAATTTGGAGAGAAGAGAGAATGATGAATAATGAAGGATGATGAATGAGGGAATGAATGACTCATATTTATAGGTGAAGAGAGGTGGGTAGTTTGCCAAAAATAGCTAGGTTTAGTCACTTCAAATCTCTTCCTTGGATGGCCGACCACAATGCAACACCCTGAATTTTATTAAATTGTTTCTGTGGGTATTTAACGAATGTGTATTTGCTTCAGTGGTTAAGTGTCTTAGGAGGTGATTGAGAGGTCCCAAGTTCAAGCCTTAGCTTGGAGAAAATTTTGGTATTTTGATAAATAAAGCCTTACTCTTTTTCAGTGGGCTTAAGTTTAAAAGCTGGTAGGATTATATCTGAATGGGCTTGCTGGTCTAGTGGTTAAGTGGCAAAGGAATATGATTGAGAACCCAAGTTCAAGTCGTGGGTGTGGCATTAATTTTACTGTTAAGTGGTGCGGACGTTTGAGTTAGACTAAAACACTCAAGGGGGTAGGATTTATCAAATGTTTTCTTTTCTTTCCTTTTTTTTTGTTCACTGCTGTTTCCTCCTTCTCCCTCAAACCCCCTTGCTACCAAAATTCTTTTCTTTTTCCCCTTCCCTTTGTTTTTCCTTTTTCCGATAAGCTTGGGCATATTGCTAGCGGTTCTGTTGTTTCAGAAATATCCAAGGCTCTGTAGATCAGTAATCTAGTTCTAAACAGTAAGGAAACACCGTTCTTCATTGAAGGCTTTGGAATGCTCGTGGTTGGATTAGCAGTGAAAACGAACCAGGTGTATACTCCAATTATGTAGAAAATGAGTTTCAACGAAAGTCAAAAAGTGGCCTGTCGAAGCCACATGAGCGTGTGGTTTGCCCGTGTGGTAGCCTGCATCACGAGACACGAGCATGTCACTGACGAGCCAGGCCGTGCGCGTGCCACACAGGCACGACAGACACGGGCGTGTGATGGCTTGTAGGCTGTGTACGAGGCACGAGCTTAGGAAAACAGGCCGTGTGATTGGTTACTGAATAGTATGTTATTATAAGCATGTGTATCTGTCTGATTCTGTAAATCTGCTTTGACATGATGCTGATATGATCTGTTATCTGCATAATAGCAAGCCATGATATTTATGATGCATTGCATAGGGTTGGGATTGTTGTGAAGAGAAGGAAGTCTGAGAGGCGATTAGCCTGTTATTTGGCAGCTAAACTGCATACTTATGATATGTGCTGTGATGTGGTACTGTATGGTGTGTAGGGATGGATGGGTCGATTATATCCCCATATACGGTGTGTTGGGATGGGTGGGTCAATTTTTCCCCACATGGTGTGTTGGGTTGGACGGAGATGGTGTGTAAGGTTGGTGGGCATGTTTTCTGATATTTGATCTGTTATGCATGCGATATCTGTATGGTTAAGGCCGAATAACTATAATCTATTATATGTTTGTATACATGTTGTTTGTGAAGATGTACACACCGAGTTTGCAAAAACTCACCCGTTTGTTTATTTTATCAGTCAGGTAATCCTCAGCAGTAGATGGATCGGTGCGACGGAGGGCTCAATGGTGACCACTGGTAGACATTTAATGATTTTATGAGTAACCTTTATTTTTTTCCTACCTTACCTTAAAAGTTGTTTTTGGGATTGATTATGTATTCGGACTCGAACTATTTTTGGGATTATTTGGGATTTTAAAATGATAAATTATTGATTTAAGAATTAATGACATTTTAGCTTTCGCGTTTATGAAATGTTTCCACTTGATATTTGCAATAGGGATTTCACAACTTAAGTAAAGATAACAAACTGGACAAATTTTCAACTCGCTAAGGTTTTTCTAAAAAGCACTCACATGTGACACCACCAATTCGGCCATAGCATCTAGGCTGGGTTTGGGGGTGTTACACACAATTAGTGGAATTTGAGCTAATTTTTTCTTGATTTTTAAGCAAATTAAATGCCATAATAACTCAGGACTGAGACTCGGTCAATCGTAAATCTTCGGGCAAATCTCTATTTTCTTCAACAATGTAAGGACCTTGTACCAAAAAGTGGCTTAAAAGAATAGCCATGTGTAGTTGAATTTGGGTTGACTTGGTCTTCAATTTGGACGGTTTTGTAATCCAACAAAGCTATTAGACCTGTCCAAAATAAATTAATAAGTTTGAGGACCAAAGAATAAAATTTAACAAATTTTAAATAATTAATTAAAACCCAAATTATTAATGAAATATCTTAAAATGAATTATTAAATATAATTTTATATTTTATTGTTTAATTTAATCATGCATGGCCCATTTTATGTCTTAAAAATATAATATGCTCAAATCAATATAAAATAAGCCATTTTATGCATGAAAACTATATAATAAAGTGTAACGCCCCAATTTTCGGGAATTTTAAAAAAATGTTGGAAAAATTTAAAAATTCTGTGTCCTGTTTGTTTGTCGTAGGATTAAATACGTTAGTGGGCCTCTAGAAGGCCCAAGCTTAAGGTAAAACCCGATAGTTTTAATTAATTTTAATTCTATAAGAAAAAGGGTTCTGGTTAATTAGGCTTTAGGTATTAATTGTGTAAAATAAATCACAAGGAAGCATGTGGTAAAGTGGCTAAGTGACGCCACTGGGAATGCTATAAGTGGCGTGTGGATGATTGGGAGGACCCAGGTTCAAGTCACAATGACAGAAAATAAGGGATTAATTTTTATGAATGGAAAAGGTAAGTAGCGAAACTGAAGTGAAAGTCTGTCAGGAGAGGATTTAGGAGTTGATAAGGGATAGGATTTAGGAGTTGATGAGGGATAGGATTTAGGAGCAGATAAGGGAGGAAATCTAGGAGCTGATCAAGGAACAAGAGCTGGCTGGCCAAGGGACTTTGGCATGGGAATTTCGGTTAGGGTTAATGCCAGTATAAATTCGGCATTAGTGGTAAGTGGTGCCGTTTCCTGACCATTATCTTCTTCTTTTCTTTTTCTCTTCTCTCCATCCACTTTTTCTTTTCTTCTTCTTTTCCCCATAGTCGAATTCTTCAGCCACCCTACTCTATACCAACTTCCTTCCATTATTTTAAGACTATAGCCGATTGCCTCAAATCTCGAAATCCTGAAAACTTGACTCCTTTTGTACCGATTTTTCCTTAGCCAAATCTCTTATTTTTCTCATCATCTTTGGCTGATTCTCTCAACCTCTAAACCCCAGGTTTCTGTTGACAATACCACAAGTAAAAGCCCTCATATTTTATCTTTCTCTACACTTTTGCAAAAAGCCGAAACTCCCACACTATCCTAGAGACATAGCCGAATACTGAGATCACTGAGGGCTCGACTTTTGTTAGCATTTGAGGGCTTAGAACTACATCAAAATCAAGTAGGAACTAAGGGGAAATGTTGACTGGAGGAATCGGTGGTAAGTCTTTCCAACTTAGTCTATCTTGCATATTTTAAGAAAAGTCGGAATCCCTAAAAGGTTAGGGATGTTGTCGTTTTTGGACTTGCAGCCCTAAGGGGTTGTGGTAATAGTATTATTTTGGTAATAGTGTGATTAAGAGGCTGTTGATCAAAGGCTTGGACAAGTGGAACGAACGGATCTGGATCGAGACACTATTTTCGACAAAGGTAGGAACGCTAAGGCCTAAGGTGTTGTTGGCCAAATATGGTAAGAAGTTAATATGTAGTTCGTTTCGGTAGTAAGATTAACGTGGTAGTATTATAATTGTAGGTAGTTCGTGCATGGATCTTGTCAGCGAATCGTCATAAAATAGGTGTGTAACTGACACCCTCTCATAGACTAGATCGGCAAAAGCCGAAATGCCGAAAAGTTGGTATCTTGGAAATTTTTGAGTGTGCGAATGCTCGTAAGATAGTTGGGTTTGCATGTTTGGTATTCTAAAGGTAATAAACTGCAGTACGTGCGATTTCATACATTTTGATAATGTGGGCTTAATGGGCCAAAAATCGGGTTCATGGGCCAACGGGCTCAATTTGGTAAGTATGCGCGGTAAGTATTCTGATGGTACGTAAATGGATAGGATATGCATGAAAACCCTAAAAGTAGCTAAATCACTACATTACCCTTATGTATGGAAAATTACCATGATACCCCTAGGTGTAAATGACCAATATGCCCTAGGGTTAATTTTGTCTAAAAAGCATGTTGATTTAAATCTGTATGATGTATGCCATGAATTAATATTTGTTGCATGGGGACATGGGTTATATTTGGAGGAAGCGTCCTGGTGGCTATGCCACAATTATCTGATCTGGTGGCTCTGCCACATATTTCTGTTCTGGTGGTTCTGCCACAATTATCTGTATCTGGTGACTCTGTCACATTATCTGTTCTGGCAGCCATGCTGCATAATTCTGTGGCGTGTAGTGGTTGGGTTGGTCGAGTAGTGTCCTCACATGGTGAAAGGTTGGTAAGGGGGTGTTGGTTATGGGTTGGGTTCTACATATACATGAAATATCTGATCTGATCTGTTCTGGGCCTATGGGCTTAATTCTGTATTCTGTTCTAGACTAAGGCCAATTTATTCTGTTTCTGTGGTTTGAGCTGATATGGGCTATGGTTGGGTTAATTTTACACACTGAGTTTCCCCAAACTCATCCCCTATTTTCATCCATGCAGGTAATCCCCAGCTATAGTGGGTTTGGAGCTGTGAGGGATTCGGAGTGGCCACTCGTTCTTCAATATGGATTTCTTCTGGTGAGTTGGACTTCAATTTTCTTTACTTTGATGATTTGGGTTTTGTTATGTAATAAGGCTGTTTATGATTATTTTTTATTGGGTTTCGATTTATAACTTATCATGATGACCTTAAATTATATTAACTATCAAAATGGGCTAGATCTAGGGTTCGTTTTCCAAAAACATAAACTGATTTCGAAGTAACATGATTATAAACAAGGCTTCTGCTATGATAACGTTTTACAAACTTAAATATGTTTTATTCTAAAATAGACATAATTTCAATGGTAACCTAAAAATATACGCGATGTTAGAGTGTGGCAATGGCGGTGTGCATGTCTAGGATTGGATCCGAAAGAGCTTGTTACTTAAGCAGTCCGATAGACTCACCTCTTTTTTCCGACTTCCTACTTGGTGCATGGCTTCCATTCACTTTAACCCTTAATGAATTAATCCTTTGAACATCAAGTACGATTTTCTGAACTTAGATCGGAAAAATATTTTTAACGTTTTTGATGTGGCACGTCGGATCCAGTCATAACGTCTAGGCCGAGTTTGGGGTGTTACATTTTATGGTATCAGAGCCAAGTTGCAACAACTCGACTGTGGAATGGGTTTACAAAAACGAAGATTTCAAAAAAAAATTCTGTTTTTGAAATTTGGACTTCTGAAGGTGGCATTCCGAATCTCCGGCCCAAGCTTGTAAGTATTCTGTATTTTTTGAATATATTCTGAATTATCTGTCTGTGCTGAAACTTTACTAGAATACTCTAGATAGGATGCTACTGAAATCCTAGAAAAGCTTGCTAAAAGACTGAAACTATAGCTAGACATCGATTCTACGAAAACCAACTCTAAATTACTGTCTAAATCATAAAACATCTGTAATAAACATTGGAATGATATTAATGCATAAAATTCATAATCAGATAATACGATATGAGTACAAGAGCCACTCGTGGAAGAGGCCGTGGACGTGGCCGAGGAAGGGCTCGAGCGGTATCTTCATCTTCGGGACATATGCCGGCGGCAGATGCACCGGTACCATCGGCAACAGAAGTGGAGTCTCATGATCGTGGTGCCGGGAATGACACCCTGTCGCAGGCTATGCTTCGAGTTCTAGAAAGGGTTGCCGAGGCAAGTTCGGGCAACGAAATTCGAGGATCGATTTCTGAACGGCTCCGAGCTAATGGAGCGGAGATCTTTAGGGGCGTATCTGGTGTAGCCCCGAATGTGGAAAAATATTGGTTGGAGGCCATAGAACGAATTATGGATGGCTTGGACTGCTCGGTGGAGCAGAAGCTGAAGGGGGCCGTATCGCTGTTGCGAGATGAGGCTTATCAGTGGTGGCTCACCGTGAGAGATGGAACCCCAGCTGATAGGGTTACTTGGGAGCTGTTTAAGACAACCTTTAAAGGAAAGTACGTCGAGGCAAGTTATGTGGATGCCCGCAGGAAGGAATTCCTAAATCTGGTCCAAGGATGTAAAACTGTTGCTGAGTATGAGGCTGAGTTTCTGAGGCTGAGCCGGTATGCTATGGGGATAGTTGCTATGGAGTATGAGCGTAGCGTTCGCTTTGAGGATGGACTCAAAGATGACCTTAAGGTGCCAATTGCTCCGCAGAGGGAGCCAAATTTCGCGGTTCTGGTGGAAAAAGCTAAGATAGCTGAGGAGGTAAAGCGTACTGAGAGGCAGAACCGTGAGAAAGATCAAAACCATTTCCGGAGGGATTCTGGACCTTCGGGTGGAGCAAATAAGAATGTCAAAAGGGCGAGAGTGGAGGAGCCAGTACGAGCAGCTCCGGTGAATGTGGTTAGACCGCCAAGTTGTGGAGACTGTGAAAGGTACATTTGGGTGAGTGTAGAAAATGTTCCGGTGCTTGTTTCCAATGCGGATCTATGAAGCATAGAGTTAAGGACTGCCCACAGAGAGCTGATCAGGCTCAGGTTACTGTATAGAGGGTTGTTCAACCCGCGAGAGGTGGACCACAACCATCGAGAGAACGTAGACAAGGTAGGGGTGGAAATGGAAATGGAAATGGTCGAGGGGCGCCTGGCAGGGGTGTCGAAAATGTGAGGCTCGACAGCCAGCGTTGGTGTATGCAGCTCGTCGTCGAGAGGAGGGAGACGCACCTGACGTCATAACTGGTACGTTTTTGGTTTCTAGCATGCCGTATACTGCTTTGGTGGATATTGGATCTACTCATTCCTTTGTTGCATGTGCCATATCTGGGTCATTGGGAGTGCATTCTGAAAAGATAGTGAGTGGGGTCTCTGTGTTAAGTCCTTTTGGCCACTCGGTTAGGGTAGACAAACTGTATAGGGATGTACCCCTAGAAACTCAAGGTAGGATCTTTCCTGGAGATCTAATGGAGTTGCTGTTCGGAGAGTTTTACCTCATTCTGGGAATGGACTGGCTTGTTAAGTATAGGGCGACTTTGGATTGTGTTGCAAAACGAATGGTGTTAAAGACCACGGAAGGTGAGGAGGTTATGATGATAGGTGAGCGAAGGGATTATTTGTCTAATATGGTATCGGCATTGAGGGTCGAAAAGTGGATTCGAAAAGGTTGTGAGGCTTATTTGGCATTTGTAAGCTAGTCGGAAGAGAAGGGATTGACAGTGGATAAGGTAAGGACCATAAAGGAGTTTCAGGATGTTTTTCCGGAGGAGCTTCCGGGATTACCTCCAAATTGAGAAGTGGAGTTTGGAATCGACTTGTTGCCTGGAACAGCGCCAGTGTCTATCGCACCGTATAGGATGGCACCGAAGGAGTTGGTGGAGCTAAAGGCACAAATTCAAGAGTTGTTGGATAGGGGCTTTATTAGGCCAAGCGTGTCTCCATGGGGAGCACCGGTGTTATTCATGAAGAAGAAGGATGGTACAATGCGGATGTGCATTGACTATCGCCAGTTGAACAAACTAACCATTAAGAATAAGTATTCACTGCCAAGGATTGACGATCTGTTTGACCAGCTTAAGGGGGCTTCTGTATTTTCTAAGATCGACCTTAGATCTGGATATCATCAGTTAAGGGTCAAGGAGACGGATATCCATAAGATGACATTCAGGACTCGGTATGGTCTTTACGAATTTCTGGTTATGCCATTTGGGCTGACGAACGCTCCTGCAGCATTTATGGATCTGATGAATCAGGTATTTCAACCATTTCTGGATCAACTTATAGTCGTCTTTATTGACGATATTCTGGTATATTCTGAAACGGAAGCAAAGCATGATGAGCATCTCCGTATAGTGCTACAAGTGTTAAGGGAGAAGGAACTTTATGCAAAATTCAGCAAGTGTGAATTCTGGTTGAGGGAGGTAACTTTCTTAGGACATGTGGTCTCTGCTGAGGGGATTAAGGTGGATCCTGGAAAAATTGAAGTAGTTTTGGAGTGGAAGCCACCTAGGTCAGTATCGGAGATACGGAGTTTCCTGGGATTGGCAGGATACTACAGAAGGTTTGTGGAAGGTTTTTCGGTGTTGGCTGCACCTCTAACTAAACTCATAAGGAAAGGGGTACATTTGTATGGACTGAGACCCAGCAGGAAGCTTTTGAAAAGTTGAAGAAAGTTTTGACTGAAGCACTTGTGTTAATTCAGCCGGAGTCTGGGAAAGATTTTACTGTGTACAGCAACGCATCACATGTAGGTTTGGGCTGCGTGTTAATGCAGGAGGGTAAGGTGGTTGCATATGCGTCATGGAAACTTAAGCCTCACGAGGGGAACTATCCTACTCATGATTTGGAATTAGCAGCAGTGGTTTTTGCACTTAAGATTTGGAGACATTACCTGTACGGAGAGAGGTGCATTATATACACAGACCATAAGAGTCTTAAGTATTTGTTGACTCAGAAGGAGCTGAACTTTAGGCAAAGGAGATGGATTGAGTTGCTTAAGGATTATAACTGCTCAATCGAGTATCACCCAGGAAAGGCTAATGTGGTAGCCGATGCTTTGAGTCGTAGAACCGTATCTGATCTGAGAGTAATGTTTGCTCGTTTGAGTTTGTATGATGATAGTTGTTTGTTGGCTGAATTGCAAGTAAGGCCAACCTGGGTGGACCAGATTAAGAAAAAGCAGTTGGAAGATGAGTCTTTGGTCGCTCGTTTTCAACAAGTTAAGGAAGGGAAAACTTCTGAGTTCGGTTTAAATGGTGATGGAGTTCTGTGTTTCCGAGGAAGAATTTGTGTTCCGAAGGACTCTGACTTGAGGCAGACAATATTGAAGGAAGCTCATGGGGGACTATGTGCCATGCATCCTGGAGGGAATAAGTTGTATCACGACTTGTGAGAATTGTACTAGTGGCCTGGACTTAAGCGAGAGGTAACAGAGTTTGTAGGAAAATGTCTGACATGCCAACAAGTGAAAGCTGAACATCAATTACCTTCTGGACTGTTGCAGCCGGTAAAGATACCACTTTGGAAGTGGGAGAGGGTAACCATAGACTTTGTGAGTGGGTTGCCGTCGACACCATAAAAAAAAGACTCGGTATGGGTGATTGTGGATAGGTTGACCAAATCGGCCCATTTCATACCAGTACGTACCGACTTTTCGCTTCAAAAGTTAGCCAAACTATATGTGGCGGAGATTGTGCGACTTCGTGGAGTCCCAGTTTCGATTATCTTTGACCGGGATCCCAGATTCACATCTCGGTTTTGGCAAAAGTTGCATGAGGCATTGGGGACGCGGTTGAACTTCAGTACGGCTTTCCATCCCCAAACTGATGGTCAGCCGGAAAGGGTCATTCAGATTCTGGAGGACATGTTAAGGGGATGCATGATTGACTTTCGAGGTAGTTGGGAAAACTACTTACCGTTGGCAGAATTTGCATACAATAACAGTTATCAGGCGAGTATTCGAATGGCATCGTATGAAGCACTGTATGGTCGAAGGTGTCGTACACCTAGTTGTTGGACGGAGCTAGGGGAGCGACAAGTTCTTGGACCGGAATTGGTGGTTGATACTAAGGCTAAGGTCAGAATAATTAGGGACCGTTTGAAAGAAGCATCTGATAGGCAAAAATCGTATGCAGATTTGAAGCGTAAGGAGATTGAGTACTCAGTAGGGGATATGGTCTTTTTAAAGGTTTCTCCTTGGAAGAAAATATTAAGGTTTCGTAAGAAAGGCAAGTTGAGTCCGCGGTTCATTGGGCCTCATCGGGTTTTGAAGCGAGTAGGCCCAGTAGCTTATCAGTTGGAATTACCTCCAGAGTTGGACAGGATTCACGATGTTTTCCACGTCTCCATGTTAAGGCGTTATCGTTCTGACCCTACTCATGTCGTGCCGGTTCCAGAAATTGAGGTGCAAACTGATTTGACTTTTGAGTAGGAGCCTATGCAAATTTTGGATTGAGATGTTAAGATTCTGAGAAGGAAATCTGTCCCATTAGTAAAGGTGCTTTGGCATAATCATGTCAGAGAGGAAGCTACTTGGGAGCCAGAGGAGGCGATGCAGCAACAATACCCTCATCTGTTCGGACCAGGTAAATTTCGAGGACGAAATTTCTTTAAGGAGGGTAGAGTTGTAACGCCCCAGTTTTCGGGAATTTTAAAAAAATGTTGGAAAAATTTAAAAATTCTGTGTCCTGTTTGTTTGTCGTAGGATTAAGTACGTTAGTGGGCCTCTAGAAGGCCCAAGCTTAAGGTAAAACCCGGTAGTTTTAATTAATTTTAATTCCATAAGAAAAAGGGGTTCTGGTTAATTGGGCTTTTAGGTATTAATTGTGTAAAATAAATCACAAGGAAGCATGTGGTAAAGTGGCTAACTGACGCCACTGGGAATGCTATAAGTGGCGTGTGGATGATTGGGAGGACCCAGGTTCAAGTCACAATGACAGCAAATAAGGGATTAATTTTTATGAATGGAAAAGGTAAGTAGCGGAACTGAAGTGAAAGTCTGTCAGGAGAGGATTTAGGAGTTGATAAGGGATAGGATTTAGGACTTGATGAGGGATAGGATTTAGGATCAGATAAGGGAGGAAATCTAGGAGCTGATCAAGGAACAAGAGGTGGCCGACCAAGGGACTTTGGCATGGGAATTTCGGTTAGGGTTAGTGCCAGTATAAATTCGGCATTAGTGGTAAGTGGTGCCGTTTCCTGACCATTCTCTTCTTCTTTTCTTTTTCTCTTCTCTCCATCCACTTTTTCTTTTCTTCTTCTTTTCCCCATAGTCGAATCCTTCAGCCACCCTACTCTATACCACCTTCCTTCCATTATTTTAAGACTATAGCCGATTGTCTCAAATCCCGAAATCCCGAAAACTTGACTCCTTTTGTACCGATTTTTCCTTAGCCAAATCTCTTATTTTTCTCATCATCTTTGGCCGATTCTCTCAACCTTTAAACCCCAAGTTTCTGTCGACAATACCACAAGTAAAAGCCCTCATATTTTATCTTTCTCTACACTTTTGCAAAAAGCCGAAACTCCCACACTATCCTAGGGACATAGACGAATACTGAGATCATTGAGGGCTCAACTTTTGTTAGTGTTTGAGGGCTTAGAACTGCATCAAAATCAAGTAGGAACTAAGGGGGAATGTTGACTGGAAGAATCGGTGGTAAGTCTTTCCAACTTAGTCTATCTTGCATATTTTAAGAAAAGCCGGAATCCCTAAAAGGTTAGGGAGGTTGTCGTTTTTGGACTTGTAGCCCTAAGGGGTTGTGGTAATAGTATTATTTTGGTAATAGTGTGATTAAGAGGTTGTTGATCAAAGGCTTGGACAAGTGGAACGAATGGATCTGGATCGAGACACTATTTTTAGCAAAGGTAGGAACGCTAAGGCCTAAGGTGTTGTTGGCCGAATATGGTAAGAAGTTAATATGTAGTTCATTTCGGTAGTAAGATTAACGTGGTAGTATTATAATTGTAGGCAGTTCGTGCATGGATCTCTTCAGCGAATCATTATAAAACAGGTGTGTAACTGACACCCTCTCATAGACTAGATCGGCAAAAGTCGAAAAGCCGAAAAGCCGAAAAGTTGGTATCTTGGGAATTTCCGAGTGTGCGAATGCTCGTAAGATAGTTGGGTTTGCATGTTTGGTATTCTGAAGGTAATAAACTGCAGTACGTGCGATTTCGTACATTTTGATAATGTGGGCTTAATGGGCCAAAAATCGGGTTCATGGGCCAACGGGCTCAATTTGGTAAGTATGCGCGGTAAGTATTCTGATAGTACATAAATGGATAGGATATGCATGAAAACCCTAGAAGTAGCTAAATCACTACAATACCCTTATGTATGGAAAATTACCATGATACCCCTAGGTGTAAATGACCAATATGCCCCTAGGGTTAATTTTGTCTGAAAAGCATGTTGATTTAAATCTGTATGATGTATGCCATGAATGAATATTTGTGGCATGTGGACATGGGTTATATTTTGGAGGAAGCGTCCTGGTGGCTATGCCACAATTATCTGATCTGGTGGCTCTGCCACATATTTCTGTTCTGGTGGTTCTACAACGAATATCTGTATCTGGTGACTCTGTCACATTATCTGTTCTGGCAGTCATGCTGCATAATTCAGTGGCGTGTAGCGGTTGGGTGGGTCGAGTAGTCTCCCCACATGGTGAAAGGTTGGTAAGGGGGTGTATGTGGTTGGTTATGGGTTGGGTTCTGCATATACATGAAATATCTGATCTATTATGGGCCTATGGGCTTAATTCTGTATTCTGTTCTGGGCTAAGGCCAATTTATTCTGTTTCTGTGGTTTGAGCTGATATGGGCTATGGTTGGGTTAATTTTACACACTGAGTTTCCTCAAACTCATCCCCTATTTTCATCCATGCAGGTAATCCGCAACCATAGTGGGCTGGAGCTATGAGGGATTCGGAGTGGCCACTCGTTCTGCAATATGGATTTCTTCTAGTGATTTGGACTTCAATTTTCTTTACTTTGATGATTTGGGTTTTGTTATGTTATAAGGCCTCTTATGATTATTTTTAATTGGGTTTCGATTTATAACTTATCATGATGACCTTAAATTATATTAACTATCAAAATGGGCTAGATCTAGGGTTCATTTTCCAAAAACATAAACTGATTTCGAAGTAACACGATTACAAACAAGGCTTCTGTTATGATAACGTTTTACAAACTTAAATACGTTTTATTCTAAAATAGACATAATTTCAATGGTAACCTAAAAATATACGTGATGTTAGAGTGTGGCAATGGCGGTGTGCATGTCTAGGATTGGATCCGAAAGAGCTTGGTACTTAAGCAGTCCGATGGACTCACCTCCTTTTTCCGGTTTCCTACCTGGTGCACGGCTTCCATTCACTTTAACCCTTAATGAATTAATCCTTTGAACATCAAGTATGATTTTCTGAACTTAGAACGGAAAAATGTTTTTAACGTTTTTGATGTGGCACGTCGGATCCGGTCATAACGTCTAGGCCGGGTTTGGGGTGTTACATAAAGCATAAACTCACATTTTAATAATTTCTATGTCCTAATTTCATATTTTCACATATTTTATTAATTTATTAAACAATTACTCAGTTTTAACAATGAATTTAAGTAAAAAGGTGATAAATTACATAGGAAAAATCCTATATATTTTTTAGTTTACAGATGTATCTTGCAAACAACATAATGCCTGATATAACTTTCGTTGTAAATTTGTAAGCAAGATTTGGTTCTTCTCCAACACGTAGAAATTGGAATGGAATTAAACATGTATTCAGATATCTCAAAAGGACCATTGATATGAGATTATTTTATTCAAATAATTCAAAATATCTATTAGTTGGCTATGCTGATGTTGGTTATTTATCTGATCCAAATAAAGGTTGATCTCAAACGGGAGATTTATTTACATGCGGGGGTACTGTCATATCATGACGTTCAACAAAGAAAACATTATTTGCTGCTTCTTCAAATCATGTAGAAATAATTGCAATGCATTAGGCAAGTTGAGAGTGTGTTTGGCTAAGGTTATTGACCCAACATATCTAGAAGATACGTAATTCGCCTTTATAGGAAAAGATGTCAACTATCTTATATAAAGATAATGCAACATCTATAGCTCAATTGAAGAGTGGTTACATTAAAGGTGACAGAATGAAACATATTTCACCAAAATTATTCTTCACGCATGATCTTGAGAAAAGAGGTGATATAAATGTTCAACAAATTCGTCCTAGTGGTAATTTAACAAATCTTTTTACTAAGGCATTGCCAATTTCAATATTTGAAAGACTACTACACAAGATTGGAATGCGTTGACTTAAAGGTGTAATGTAATGTTGCCATTAGGGGGAGTCTTAAAAAAAAGTTGTACTTTTTTTCCTTTAACCAAGGTTGTGTCCTTTTGGGTTTTCCTGGTAAAGGTTTTTAACGAGGTAGATGTAATAGAAGATTGTATACTCTTTTTCCTTCATTAGGTTTTTATCGTATCTTTTTCCTTTATTAGGTTTTTATCGTACAAGGTTTTTCCTAATAAGGTTTTTAATGAGGCACATTATCTACCAATGGACATCCAAAGGGGAGTGTTATGAATATCTTATTAAGTGGATGTCCATCAAGATCAAGATAAGTTTTGATGTACTTTAAATTCAAATAGTCATTAGAATTAGATATCTACTTCATTTATAGTTCTTATGCCTAGAAATAGAGACTTTGAAGAAGCATTGTGATCATCCCATTGATCAATAAAATACATTCTTTATTGCTTCCTATATTTTCTTTGTTCTTTACTCTCTCTATCTCTCTTTATTTTATAACATATATAAATGGTATTTTTACTCTTTTTAATCAATATAAGACACATAATATTAAAAAATAAAAAAGACTAACGTGGAAGATTTTAATAATGACATGTGTTTGCCTTTATTTTTTAAAACACCATGGCTAATTTGAGAAAGAAATGATGGTTTAAGTGCTAAAATAAGATGAAAAAAGAGTTTAGGTATCACTATGAAAAATAAGTATAGTTCGTGGCCAAAGTGAGCATTAAGCCTAAAAAATAGGATAAAACTATTAAAAAAAGGTAGACTCTAAAGATAAAGTTAGCATTTGAATGAGCGATTTTATTTTTATCAAGGTTTTCATAAATATAAAAATTATTTGATTTGATTAGGTAAAAATAATAAAAAATTTCATAAGCAAATTTAATGAGCTAGTAGGGCTTCAGGCCCTCTAATTTCTTTCAATTTTTCCAAGTTTTTCTTGTAAACATTAGTCAAAGAATCTAGTTCATACAACTTTTCAGCAATATGATAGATAATCCAATTTTTAAGCTAGAAGTAAACATGTGAAGGCGTCTTACCATTTTATTAGAGAGAAAATCTTGTAAGAATAAATCAAGTTGGAACATATCAAGTTGCAAATTTATTCACAAACGGTTTGTGTGACAAGAAGCTCAAAAGCTTTTGTTGTCAGTTCGGCATGGTGGAAGGTTGATGTTGAGGAGGAGTGTTGACATAGCAACATTAACTTATAATCATCATTTAGTCTATTG
Source organism: Gossypium hirsutum (assembly GCF_007990345.1). Lineage (NCBI taxonomy): Eukaryota > Viridiplantae > Streptophyta > Magnoliopsida > Malvales > Malvaceae > Gossypium > Gossypium hirsutum. The sequence goes on from NC_053433.1 coordinate 64,534,895, forward strand.
CAAAAATATATTTAAATAATTTGCTAGTGATTATTCTTGTACTATGTTTAACTTTTATCTTTAGTATTTAGGAATCAAGTTTAACCTTTGTCTATAGCCTTTAGTAACCAAGTTTAATTTTGTCTTTACTTAGTGAAAAGGGTAAGGATAAAGAAACGCTAAACGAAGCATACATTTAGCATACTTTAATTGATTGAAACTAGAGTATTTATAGAGAAATACTCTGCTAACAAGAATTCAAAATAAATTAAAATACAATGAAGAATAATAATCAACTAACAAAATATCCTAACAAAAGAAATGCAAAATTTAAAAAATTTGACAAAGCATGTACTGTTGTGCCCCTTCAAGTTGGGATTGGTTGGAATTGCTCCCAACATAACAAAGAATTTATCAAAGGTAGTGGCTGGAAAGGGTTTCATGAGAACTCTTGCAACTTTGGACTAATTTAGCATTGCTTTTAAAAAGTGTTTTTTAAAAATGCTATAGAAAAGTGCTTTTGAAAAGTTTAGTTTAAGATTTAGGTGTTTAGTATTGCTGTCAAAAAGTGCTTTTAAGAAATAAAATATCTATTTTAGACATGATATTATATAGGAAGAAATATGCATTTATATAGTGTTCAAATTAGTTAATATTGTGATATTTTAGCAAGAATATAAAAATAATTTATTATAACTTGTTAATATTTTAATATATGAAATATAAATTTTAAATATTTTTAAGCAATTAATATTAATTATTTATAAAATTTAATTAGAATATATAAATTATATTTTAAATATTTAAATATAACCATTAGATATTTGTAACTAAATATTAACACATTTGTATTATTTTAAGAAACGTTTTTTATTTTTAATTAATGCTTTTATTTTAAAATGTAATTTGAATATATAACCCATATTAGATATTAACATAATATAGAAAATATAAACTTAACAAATAAAAATATTACATGTATTTGGATTAAAGTTTCAAAAAGGGTTAATATTTATATACCAAATATAAATATTAAAAATTTTACATTAGCTTTTGCAATTTAAAATGAATAAAAGATGGGAGAAAAAAATGAAGGGATAAAATAATAGTGCTTCCAGTAGTGCTTTTGGCTTAAGAAAAGCTAAAAATTTTAGCTTTTGAGTGAAAGTGCTTTACAAAAACCCCTCCTTTCAGCCAAAAGTTGCTTGTTTAGAATAGCTTTTCTTCAAAAAGTGTTTTTCAAGCAAAAAGTGATTTTTTTAAGCATTACTAAACACAACGTTAATCTATGGCATGAAGATGGGCAGCAATGATGTGGTTTGCTTGAACTTGTTCGTGAACAAAATGAAAATCAATTGTGATATGCTTCATCCAACTATGAAAGACCGAATTGTCAAAAAGATAAATAGTCCCAATGTTATCGCAAAATATCCGGGAAGTAGTAGTGAGCATGTAGTGAAGTTCCCACAACAATTTTTTGATCCAGTTGGTCTTTGAGAAAAAAGTGACAATAGCTTTATACTTAACCTTAGTAAATGATCGAGAGATAAATCTTTATTTTTTAGAAAACCATGAAATGGGTATATTCCCAAGATAAACCACATAACCAATGGTAGAAGAACGATAATCAAGGTCACTTACACAATCAGAATCAGAATTGACAAGGAAACTATTATTAATGTCTTGGAAATGTTAAAACCATAATTAGAAGTACCATTAAGATACCAAAGAGTTGTCTTTACAACTCTACAATAATACTCTTTAGGAGAATGCATGTATGAGAGAGTTTGTTGAAGTAAAACCATTGTTAAGCTTAGTAAACGAAAAATATTGAAGCTTGCCAAGGATGCATTGATAATAAGATTTATCAATGTGCCACTACTTAGAGCTGTAAATACTATGGTAGAGCTTATTGAAGTAGTTGGACTTTCTTAAATCCATATAAAATTCATTGATCATATCTCGAAAATATTTTTTTTGGGATTAAGAAATGCCAGTAGAGGAGTAAATTACCTCAACTCCTAAGAAGTATGAAAGACACTCAAGATTTTTGAGAGAGAACTAACTAGCAAGACCATCAAAAATAAATCTGACACCACTTGTATATAATATCATCAACATAGACTAACACAAGCAATGAATCCACAAATGTGAAGGATAAATAAGGATGCATAAGATCTGGATTTTGAAAAGCCTATAGTAGCTAGATAGTTCTGAAGTTTAGTGTCCCATGCACAAGGAGCCTATTTAAGGTTGTAAATTACTTTTTTTTAGCTTGTATACATAAGAAGGGAATGTGTGTCATGCCCTATTTAAATTTAGTTATCGTTAGTTCATGAACAAGAGTGAGCATTACCTTAGTGGTTAAGAACAAGCACAACTACCCAAGTAACCTAAGTTCAATTCTCCTCTCCTATTTTTATTTTTAATTTTGACATCCATATCTTGGTAAACCCCCTTTTGTTGCCCATATTTGTTACCATGCAAGGGAGGTTCTTTCCTCCCTTATCTTTCTCATCATTCTTTTCTTCTCTCCCTTTCACTCCCCTTGTTCCCTCTCTTTCCTTTTCTCCCTCTTGTTTCACTCCTTACCTTTTTCTATCCTCTTTGACCTTCTTTGTTGTCCCATGTATCTAGATAAAAAAAACATTTTGTTTCTCTCCCCTTTTATTCTTTTCTCTCATCTTTTTTTCTCATCTTCCAATAGCCACCACATTTTCACATTTTAGCCACCATATCACCACCTTCGGCCATTGTTGCAACACCAAACCATCACCACTGCACCACCGTCCCTTTCTTCTCATCCTTTTTTTACCACCACTACACCACTATCGGACCACCACTGCTGTGGCCACCACCGATTTTCTTCCTTTTTTCTCATCTTTCCTATTCTTTGGTCAAAATCGAATCTTTATCACTTCTTTCATATTTATATTATATTATATTTTTATTCTTATCCTATTCAATTTATAATAATATACTCACTTCTTTTTTGTTTTGTTTTCTCCACAACTATCCCTCCATCATTGTCTCAAGATTCTCCGATTAAATCTTAAGTTTTCTGATATAATCGTGATATAGTAAGTAAAGATTGGAATAGTCTATTTTCAAACTCTTTTAATTTGGAAGGGCCGAACCTAACATGTTACATATTCATATTGTTTTTGTTAAAGGTGACTATCTGTATTGCTTGGATTTGCCTTAGTGCAAAGGAAAGTTCTTATATCTCTGTCGTCGAGTAATAGAGTAAGCTCCTCAAAATGATTTCATAAGAGAACTATTTTGGACTAAAATCGAAACTAACAAGTGTACCTTTGGTGTCGTACCATTATTACGAGATCTGACTTGATCAGTATAGTTGGAGTGCGGTAGAGTAGATCTATTGGCACAATGCCTTATTTTAGGTGCGAGTTTTAACCCGTTAAAGTTGTATGTATTTGTTTATAAAAATCATATATCAATGATTAAAAATAATAACTGTATAAATTTGTTTCAAAATAATGGCTAAATGAATACAATAAGTATTCTTGGTGAAGATAAATCCTTTATTATGATTGAATCTAAATAAATACCTCAGATCTATTACATATGTGATGCCATATGTGTATGTGTATCATTATGACTCTATGATATTCTACATATTATGTGATATTAGAATATGCTACCGATTTGTTATTGAAACTAACTACATGATAGATTATGTATATTATTATTGAAATTGTAGTCATGTGTTAAAAATATGTTTATGGTAATGTTAACATTGAAAGCATCATTAAATGTGCCACAATACTGTTTTATCGAATGCATGATAATTCATGCCATTGATTCTGTTATTGATTGCATGTCTAAATCATGTCTACTAATTGCTACTGATTGCATGTTTTAATCATGCTTATTGTAATGTATTGTTTTGCTATGTTATCATGTAACACCCTAAACCCGGCCTAGACGTTATGGCTGAATCCAGAGATGTCACAAAGAATGGGTTTTGAAAACAGAGTCGTCACGTTAAATTATTTCAGTTTATTAACTCATATTCCTTTATATCCATTGTTGAAAATGTTAATTAATTGGTTTATTAGCCAAAACAAACTTTACAACGAAAGTCTAAAAAAAACGTTAAATTTTGGAAATCTGGTTTGTATTTTAAGAAAAACCTTTATTCGGGTAAAACCGTTGTTTTCATAAAACATTTTGTTAAAGCATGCAAAATTACCAAACAATCAAAACCAAAATCAACAGTTAAAAACAAAACCATATAGTCTATAGAGTCCCAGAAATTACAAACTCTCAAATGAATCCAGAATGTTAAATAAACCAAAATTACTAAGTTTAAAATTTACAGTTGAGTGGTCACCATTGAGTCTCTGCGACACCGATTTGCCTAAGTCTATGGATTATCTGAATAGAAGGGACAAACAGAAGTGAGTTTACGTAAACTCAGTGTGTAACCCAACAAAAATAGACATGCAATGCATACAGTAGTCTTACATACAGTCAGATACAGATTCAGACTTAAGTCCTTTTCCAGATATAGATATCATAAACAGATATGCATAGCAGAAATATAGTATCCTACCTCCATCCTCTACTCGCCAACTCCGACCATCCCATCACACCATGTGGGTTAGAAACACCCACTCGTCCCTCCACACTATATCATGCCATTACAACACATATCAGATAATGTGCAGCCAAGCTGCCAGAATATAGGCGAAGGTCGCCTTTCAGAATATTTCCTCCATATATAAAAATCCCACCCCATAAACAAATGCAGAAATCAGATATAAAAATAACAAATTATACATGCTTATATACAGATAACTGACATACTTAAATAGTACAACCATACATACATTTAGTATCCTACTTAGATCAGTCTATTAGAATATCATAGCATACAATATAGGGTTTGGTTGACCCTTATCGACCCTACGGTAGGCCTACAGTCAATCGGAGTGACCCATGTGACTCTAGAGAAGATTTCAAAAATATGGGTCATGTGGGCCCACGCGCCCAACCTGGCCTGGCCCATGTGGCCCATATGACCACACTCAAGCCACAACGTGGCTTTGTCCTGTGCACGGCCATGCCTTCATTGAGCACACATCCAACTACACGGGTCACCACATGCTCGTATGGTGTCGACAAAATAGTTTTTCAGCTTTTGCCGAAGTTTGATTTTTTGCATTTCAGGTACGCACCTGATTCGTTTAAGAAGTTACAGCAAACCCAAGCCCTTTGAAACCTAATAAACGACATCTTATTGATCAATTAGCAACTGATTCACGAATTGACATAAACCTGAAATAACGCACAAAACTTACCAATAATACGTACAAACACTAGCATGATTTAAGCTGCCAGAAATAGAATTCACCACTCACACCCTTCTCCTACATCACAGATTTATAGAAATCAAATTCCCTATAACATCAAGTATGCTACTATGGAGAGAAAATACCAACACAGCTTACCGAAACCGCTATACCCAACAAGAATAGTCTCTTTTATCGAAAACACACGAAGAGTACCACAAACCAAAATACAAGGCGAGGATCGAACCAAAATTTCAAACAGATTAGAAAGGGGAAAAACGAAGGAAAGAGAAGAAAAGGGGAAGAAAACTCACGTCAGAAAAGAGGAAGAAAACTCACGTCAGAATCTTTTTGGAGGAGAGAAGGAAAAATTTTTTTTGAAAAAAAAACAAATAAAATCAGATAACTCCTAAAATCCTTCAGATTACTCCCCACTAACCCACTAACAATCAACTTATCAGAATCCAACTCCATCAAGACTCTAACAGGAAGACAAACAAAAATAATATCCACGCTCATGCACGGATTTGAACACAGGACCTTCAACACACCAGTTCTCTTACCACTCGAACCACTAGGCTCATTCTAATATGGATTAATAAACAATTTCCTATGAGCGCACTCAACAAGGGTGAGGCTTGGATAAAAAATAACAAAAATTGCCAAGGTGGGAATTGATCCCAAGACTTCACACACACCCAGAACACTTAACCACTGAAGTAGATATAGATTTTGTGTCAAATATTTACAGAAACAGAAATAAATTATTCAAGGCATTATAACTCTACCACCTAAAAGAAATTTCAACCTCGATATTTACCTGATCAGAATAGATGAGGATACTACTGATGCATCGAGTCTTCATGTTCCCATGTGGCTTTCTCAATGCTATGATCCTGCCACAAAACCTCTACTAATGGAATGGACTTCCTCCTCAAAAACTTAATATCCGATCTAGAATCTGAACCTACTCATCCTCAAAAGTCAAATCCGGTCGAATCTCGATCTCCTCAACAAAGACAACGTGGGATGGATCAGACTGATATCGCCTCAACATCGAGATGTGAAACACATTGTGGATACGGTCCAACTCTGCAGGTAACTCCAACTGATAAGCAACTGGCCCCACATGCTTCAGAATCCGATACGACCCAATAAACCTAGGGCTCAAGTTGCCCTTATGACCGAACCTTAGAACTTTCTTCCATAACGAAACCTCAGAAACATAAAATCACCAACAGAGTACTCAATATCTCTTTAGATCTGCATAAGATTTCTGTCTATCAGAAGCCACTTTCAGATGATCCCGAATCAGTCTTACCTTATCTTCGATCTCAGAAACTAGCTCAGGAGCCAAAACCCAACACTCGCCCAACTTAGTCTAACATAGCAGAATACGACACTTATGACCATACAAAGCCTCGTAAGGTGCCATTTGGGTACTAGATTGGAAACGTTATTGTAGGCGAACTGAGCTAGCGGTAGAAAATCCTCCCAACTACCTCGAAAATCTATCACACAACTCCGAAGAATATCCCCCAGTATCTGAATTACCCTTTCAGATTGACCATCAGTCTGAGAATGGAATGCAGTACTGAAGTCCAATCTCGAACCAAGAGCCTTGTGCAATCTCTTCCAGAATCGAGAAGTGAAGTGAGGATCTCTATTAGAAATTATCAAAACAGGAACCTTATGCAGTCTTACAATCTCGGAGATATAGAGCGTCTCTAACTTCTATAGAGAATAGTTTGTCTGATCCGGAATAAAATGAGCGGACTTGGTCAATCGATCAACGATGACCCAAACAGAATCCTTCTTAGTAGGTGTCAAGGGCAACCCACTAACGAAATCCATTGTTACTCGTTCCTACATCCAAAAAGGAATCTTAACGGGTTGTAATAAACCCGAAGGCAACTGATGTTTAGCCTTAACTGACTAGCACATCAGGCAACGAGTAACAAAATCAGTAACCTCACGTTTCAAACCTAGCCACCAATACAGTTCACGGAGATCCCGGTACATCTTATTACCACCAGGACGCATAGAATAAGGGCTACTATGCGACTCCTCAAAATTGACTGCCTGAAATCAAAATCATTCAGTACACAAATCTGACCTTGAAAACATAGCACACCATCATTATTCAGCCCAAAATCCGAAGTACTACCACTCTCAATCTGAGGAAATCGTAAACCCAGAGACTTATCCCCTAATTGCTCATCCCGAATCTGATCAATCCAAGTTGGCTTAACTTGTAACTCGGCTAACAAACTCCCATCATCAAACAGACTAAGATGAGTGAACATCTCCTTCAAATTAGTCATCGCTCTACGACTTAGAGCATCGGCCACCACATTGGCTTTACCAGGATGATACTCTATCGTTCAGTGATAATCCTTGAGCAGTTCAATCCATCGACACTGTTTAAGATTCAACTCCTTCTGGGTAAGGAGATACTCGAGGCTCTTATGATCAGTGTAGATAATACATCTCTCACTATATAGATAATGCCTTTAGATCTTTAACGCAAAAACTACTACAGCCAACTCGAGATCATGCGTTTGATAATTCCCTACATGTGTCTTAAGCTGACGGGACAGATAAGCCATAAATTTACCATCTTACATTAGTACACATCCCAAACTGACGTGAGACGCATCACTGTATACCACAAATTCTTTCCCAGATTCAAGTTGTATCAGAACAGGAGCCCAATTCAGAACAGACTTGAGTTTCTCAAAGCATGATTGTTGCTAATCAGTCCAGACAAAAGGAACTCCCTTACGCAGAAGTTTAGTCAACGGAGCTATAATGAAAGAGAACCCCTCAACAAACTACCGATAATACCCTGCAAGACCTAGAAAACTGCGAATCTCAGATATGTTCTTAGGCTGTTTCCACTCAAGCACCACCTCAATCTTCTTGGGATCAACTCAAATCCCCTCACCAGAAACTACGTGCCCTAGAAAAGTTACTTCATGCAACCAGAACTCACACTTGCTCAACTTAGCGTAGAGTTGCTTCTCTCGGAGTATCTGAAGCACTACTCTAAGATGCTCACCATGCTCATCCTCGGTCTTAGAGTAAACTAGAATATCATTTATGAAGACTACGATGAACTGATCCAGATATGGCTGAAAGACTCGATTCATTAGATCTATGATTGTAGCTGAAGCATTCGTCAGTCCCAAAGGAATAACTAGGAACTCATAATGTCCATAATAAGTCCTAAATGTAATCTTATGAACATCCACTTCCTTAACTCTCAGCTGATGATACCGAGAATGAAGATCAATATTCAAAAACATTGAAGCCCCTTGGAACTAATCAAACAAATCATCGATCTTTGGAAGTGGATACTTATTCTTTACAATAAGTTTATTCAACTGTCGATAATTGATGCACATCCTCATGGTTCCATCTTTTTCTTCACAAAAAGAATTGGTGCTCCCCAGTGAGACACGCTAGGGCGGATGAAACCACAATCTAAAAGCTCTTGAAGTTGAGCCTTAAGCTCTGTAAGCTCCTTCGGTGCCATTCGGTAGGGAGCGATGGACACCGGAGCTGTACCTAGTAAAAGATAAATGCCGAACTCAACTTCTCGATTTGGAGGTAAACTCGGTAACTCGATAACTCCCTAATAGAAGAGTCCCTAGAAACAGGAACACTGACATAAGCCAAATATGCCTCACACCCTTTCCGAACTAGTTTTTTAGCCACAAGAGTGGAGATCACATTAGATAGATAATCTAGACGCTCACCGATCACAACCACTTCCTTATCATCCTTAGTCCTCAAAACGACCCTCTTAGTCGTGCAATCCAAATTGACTTCGATGCTCAACCAACCAATCCATACCCAGTATCAAATTGAACTCCCCAAATAGTGACTCCATCAAAATTTGCCAGAAATACAGGCTCTTGTACCTTTAACGGAATGTCCCTAAAGAGTTTACTAACATGAACAGACTGCCATAATAGACTTAGTACAGTGATCTCACTAGAAGTGCTATCAACAGACATTCCCAAGTTTCCAGAAATAGAACAAGCTACATAGGAGTGTGTAGAACCTATGTCTATCAAAGCAATATAAGGTACATCAAAAATAAGGAACATACCGGTGATAACGTCAGGAGCATCTCTATCCTCTCGGTGACGAGTGGCATAAACCAACGCAGACTGGCTCACCTCAGTCTGACTAGAACCTCTGCCTAGTGCTCTTTATCCTCGGCCCATACCATAGCCACCCCTAGTTGGTCCACTGCCCCTAGGTTGCTGTTGAACTACCCTCTAAGGCTGCACAGAAGCTGGTCCTGAAGCTTGCATCTGGTCAGCCCACTGTGGACACTCTCTAATACGGTGCTCTAATGATCCATTTCACAGACAGGCCCCTATCATCCTCTAATACTCAACCGGATGGAGCATACCACAATCTCCATAAGGGTAAACCCTAATAGGAGCAACAGGAACTCCTACTCTAACCGGCCCATCAGGTTTGGCCTTTTTCTTAGGCCTCTGAACAGAACTAGAGGGCTTTGAATCCCTCTTATTCTTACCTCTCTCACAGTCCCTATTCTGGCGCTTCACGCGCTTAACCTCTTCGGTGATCTTTGCCTTCTCAACTAGAACCACGAACTCTCACTCCCTTTGTGGAGCAATTAGTATCCTCAAACTGTCTCTCAGATCATCCTCAAAACAAACACATTTCTCATACTTAGACACCACCATGCCTCAAGCGTAGCAGCTCAACCTCAGAAACTCGACCTCATACTCGACCACAAATTTATCACTCTGCATGGCATTCATGAACTCACGCCTACGAGCATTTACATAGCTTGTGCCCATATACTTTTCCTGAAAGGCAGTCTTGAAGATGTCCTAGTTCAGATGATTAGGCTGAGTACCCTCCTCAACTGATAACCACCACTGATGTGCCTCGTCGTGAAGCAATGAGACTGCACCCTAAACTTTCTACTTGGGAGTACAGTCTATATCATTCATGATCCTTTTCGGCAGCCTCCAACCAATACTCGGCCAAAGTAGGGGCGAACCCAGTGACACCCCGAAATAACTTAGTACCATTGGACCAGAGTCGTTCAGTTACTAACCCACAGCCCCCAGATCTAGAATCGGGTCCAGCGACCCTCTCCAATATCCTCAACATGGCTTGGGACAGTGCGTCATATCTAGCTGAACGACTTTGAGACCCAATTTCAATAGCAGGCGAAACCGACGTCTCACTCGCATCCAATTTTGACATATTGCCTAGAGAGAAAGACTCAGCTCGAGCCCCCTACAGCCTCTACCACAACCTCGAATACCACGTCCGCGAATTCCACAAGTACTCATCGTAAATTTCAAATCTTATCTACATTATGAAATTTATGTATCAGTTCTAGTATTTATTAGCAGATATTTTATGCAAGAATTATCAGAAGTTTAGAGATGTTTTCAAAGGTTTCAGTCTCAATCTACTTCAGTACAATTTCAAAAAGTACCATTTATAGTGTTTTCAGAATATACTTCTAAGTTTCAAAAATACTTACAGGATCGACAACGGAGACTCGGTGTACCACATACTTTCTCAACATTATCCAAATTATTTGAAAATAAGTTCTTTTTGAAATAGAATTTTGGAACCAAAAATTTCACAACCCGAGTTTTTCAACTTGGCTCTGATACAACTAAATGTAACACCCCAAACTCGGCTTAGACGTTATCAGCGAATCCAGAGATGTCACAAAGAATGGGTTTTGAAAAAGAGTCATCATGTTAAATCATTTTCGTTTATTAACTCATATTCCTTTATATCCATTGTCGAAAACTTTAATTAATTGGTTTATTAGCCAAAAAAATTACAGTGAAAGTCTAATAAAAATCGTTAAATTTCAAAAATCTAATTTGTATTTTAAGAAAAACCTTTATTTGCGTAAAACCGTCATTTTCATAAAACATTTTGTTAAAGCATGAAAAACTATCAAACAATCAAAACCAAAATCAACAGTTAAAAAAAACATATAGTCTAGAGAGTCCCAGAAATTACAAACTCTCAAATGAATCCAGAATGTTAAATAAACCATAATTACTAAGTTTAAACAATTTACAGTTGAGTGTTCACCGCTGAGTTTCCGCCATATTGATCTGCCTAAGTCTGTGGATTACCTGAACAGAACAGACAATTAGAAGTGAGTTACATAAACTCAGTGTGTAACACCCCTTACCCGTACCCGAGGTTGGGATAAGGTATGAGGCATTACCGAACTTAAACAGGGCATCTCTAAAAAATACGGGTCATAAAATTTTTCTCCAAATTAAAACCAATCAAACAATTTCATATTGTCTTTATCATGGACCTACGAGGTCCAAAACATACATTAAAAAAACTCTGGAACTAATCCGAGAACTTAAGAGAACTCTAAGAAAATTTCTAGGGTTGAGCCTCACACGCCCGTGTGGAGGCAATGACACGCCCGTGTGCTTTGGGAAACACTCGTGTCCCTTACCCGTGTGAGATTTCTAAAAATTATTCTTCATTTCGAACCTACAAGGGCTTTCACACAACCGAGCACACGCCCGTGGCCTTGGCCCGTGTCCTTCACATAGCCTAGGCACGCCCGTGTTCTTGCCCGTGTCTAAAAACCTGGACATTCTGTTTATGACATCAGCACTCATTTAAGGGCACATGGCCATGGCACATGCCCGAGTTCTAGGCCGTGTCCCTCACACGGTTGAGACACACAGCCGTGTCTCTACCCGTGTGTTTACTACAATGCAAACTGTCCTAGAAATTTTTAGGTATGAGGGACACACGACCATTCAACACACCCATAGGACAGACCGTGTGTAGGCACACGCTCGTGTGTCCACCCATGTGGACCATTTAAAGGTTATCTTCCAAGCCAATAGTCATCCACAACCACACATACATTCAAACATACTTTATGACATGCAACATAACATATTCAAGCACTCAAATATTCCACTCCATGGCACTCTCACCTCATCATAAAGTCATTCTATTTTATATTCATTTGTTACTCTATTTAGAAGCATTCCAAACCAATTCCATGCATTATTAAACCGGTTATCATGACTCCAAATTATGCATTCATACTTGTAGTCATTTTTAACCATTAGGTTATCCCTTATCTTTTAGCACCCAATTCAAACTTTACCATACGCTCGTTGATCAACAACATATCACATCATTATCGTGCACTCACCAAACAATAACAAATCCTACCATCACAACACTAACACATGCATGTATGGGTATTTAGATTACAACCCAAATGATCAAATATGAGCCATATCACATGGCCATTATAAAAAGAATCATCATCATCATAGGCCTTCACAGTTTGGCCAAATAGCATGACACATATCACAAAATGACCAAGTTCCTATACATGCCATACTCAAAATAATGATTTCACTATACCCAATAGTCTTTTGATAGTGTGATCGAATACTCCGATAGCTTCCGATCCCCGAGCTAGCTTGGCAGAACTACAAAGAATGGAAAAGAAAGGGGAGTAAGCATTAAAGCTTAGTAAGTCCACATACAAATAATATGCAATAGTGGTAAATAATTAACATGCAAAAACATGATAACATATACATAAAGTTTATTCTTTATTCAAACCTCTTTGCTTATTCATAATATGCATATACATAATTCCTCCTCTTAAGTCGATCTTTATCAAAGCGTTACTCATAGGTTTAGCGTAAATACTTGTACCCATCGTAGAGTATCAATAATCATACCTCTTTCTTATGCCCTCCTCGGGACTTTCATTACAATCGTTACATTACCCATTGAGCACTCAGAATACTATTGGATATGTAGAAACCTTGCACATAAGTGCCATGTATACAAACGTAGCCGAAGCTACCACATAACATGTAACACCTTCATAATGAACTCAGACCTCTCAACGAGCTCGGATGCTACATACCTCACGAACCCGGACCACTCAACGAGCTCAGATTTCTTAGTTCCTAGTGACATGTCACTTGTATCCTAAACTATTTCTAAGGTTCAAATGGGGTTTTTCCTCACATGCATATAGTATCACCGTCATACTTGCTTGAACATCGTAGATAACGACCATAATAATATTCATGCTTTCATAACAATCAGCGGCATATAGCTCATAATTATAATAAAACATTTATTACAATATATTGAAGCATTAAAACATACTACAATGCCACATTATTTGCATATGTACTTACCTCGGTACAAAATGATGATAATCGAGCCTAGTCATTGTATACCTTATTCTTTCTTCGATCAAGTCCCGATTCACATTTTTCTTGATCTATATGCCAAATTTAACTTATTTATTATTCACATTGTTGAAATGGGTCCATAAATCATTTTTTTCAAATTTACATTTTGACCCTTAAACTTTCACATATTTACGATTTAGCCCCTAGGCTCGTAAAATGAAATGTATGTATTTTCTTGATTACCCAAGCTTGATTGAACCTTTTCTATGCTCATATCAGCCCATATTTTCTTTTATTTCACATTATTATTACTTATTTTTTTCACTTTTACAAACAGGTCTTCATTTAGGTGTTTTCATTAAAAATCACCTAATAAAAGATGTTCATCATGCATCAAAAATTTATATTCCTCTACTAATCATCAAAATACAAGCATGTCAACCCTAGATCAAAATATAGCTAGAAATGGGTAGATCATGTTATCGGGACTTCAAAAATACAAAAAAACATTAAAAATGGGGCTATGAAGCACTTACTATTGAGCTTGGAAATGTTGAACAAAATCCTAGCTATGGTGTTTTGTGATTTTCGGCAGCCAAGGAAGAAGATGGACACATTTTTGGTTTGATTTTCCCTTTTTATTCTTTTAATTACCTAATGACCAAAATGCCCTTAGGGTTTCTCTTTCCAATTTTTTTCTATGCATGTCCATTTTTGTCCAAATTTTAGAAATTGGTCAAATTGCTAATTAGGGCCTTCAATGCATAATCTAATGCAATTTCATGCTTAAAGCTTCTAGAATGCAAGTTTTGCGCTTTATTTAAATTGGTCCCTAAAATGCAATTAGACATTTTATGCATAGAATTTATTCATAGAACTTTCACACAAGCATGCATTCATAACATAAACTTTATAATAATCATAAAATAGTTATTTCTATCTCAAATTTGTGCTCTCAAAACCACTGTTCTAACTAGGCCCTAATTCAGGATATTACAACTCTCTCCCTTTACGGATTTTCGTCCCCGAATATCATACCGGTAAAAAGGTTTGGGTATTGTTTCCTTATAGCCTCCTTGGGCTCCCATGTAACCTCTTCAACCCCATGTCTTTTCCATAAAACTTTCACAAGAGCAACACTTTTGTTTCTCAATTGTTTGACTTTCTGATCCAAAATTTTAACAGGTTCCTTATCGTAAGTCATGTCTGGTCTGATTTCAACTTCAATCGGTACAATCAAATGTGAAGGGTCGGATCTATACTGGCATAACATAGACACATGAAACACATCGTGAATCTTTTCTAATTCAGTTGGCAAAGCCAATTGATAAGCAATAGGCCCTATCCTTTTAGTAATCTCATACAGTCCTATAAAACGATGACTCAACTTACCTTTTCTGCCGAATCTCAAAACCTTCTTCCATGGTGATACTTTTAGGAATACTTTGTCACCAACTTGATACTCAATTTTTTTTCTTTTCAAATCCACATATGACTTTTGTTTATCTGATGCTGCTTTCAAACTATCACGAATTACTTTTACCTTTTTCTCGATCTCCTTAATCAAATCTTCTCCATGAATCTTATTCTTCTTAAGCTCAGTCCAATACAACGATGTGTGACATTTATGTCCATATAATGTTTCATAAGGTGCTATCTTCAAACTCGTCTGATAATTATTGTTATAGGCAAATTCAACCAATGGTAGGTACTTTTTCCAACTACCTTGGAATTCAAGAACACAACATCTAAGCATATCTTCAAGTGTCTGGATTACTCTCTCGTATTGTCCATTGGTCTGTGGATAAAAAGCGGTACTAAAATTTAGCTTTGTACCCAAAGTTTCTTGTAACTTCTTCCAAAACCGTGAAGTAAATCTCGGATCCCTATCCAAAATAATCGATAAAGGTACTCCATGAAGTCTCACAATCTCAGAGATATACAGTTCGGCTAACTTATCAAGTGAATAATCAATGTGTACCTATATAAAATGAGCCGACTTAGTCAGTCTGTCAACCACTACCCATACGTTATCTTTCTTTCTTGGTGTTAACGGCAAGCCTGTCACATAGTCCATAGTAATTCTGTCCCATTTCCACTTGGGAACTAAGATAGGCTGAAGTAAACCTGAAGGTACCTGGTGTTTGGCCTTTACTTGTTGGCAAATCAAACATCTCGCCACAAATTCAGATTTATCTCTTTTCATGCCATTCCACCAATACATTTTATTTAAATCATTATACATTCTTGTACTACCCAGGTGAACTGACATACCTCTGTAATAGGCCTCATGAAAAATATTCTGAATCAACTCAACATCCTTCGGAACACATATCCTTCCACGAAATCTTAGGCAACCATTAAGATCTCTTTGAAAATCTGATTTACTGCTCGACTCACACTGAGCTTTCTTGGCTTGTAACTTGTTATCAGCCTCCTGCGTGTCACAAATCTGTTGGAGAAAAGTCAGTCTAGCTTTTAACTCTGCTAGGATAGGACTATCTTAAGATAGGGCTAGCCGTGCGTTCATAGCTCTCAAAGCAAATAAATACTTTCTGCTTAGGGCTTCGGCAATTACATTTGCCTTACCAGGGTGATAATCTATCACAAGTTCATAATCTTTTAACAATTCAAGTCATCTTCGTTGCCTCAAGTTTAAGTCCTTTTGAGTCATCAGATATTTATGACTTTTATGGTCTGAATAGACATGGCATCTCTCCTCGAATAGGTAATGTCGCCAAATCTTCAAAGCAAATAAAATAGCGGCTAACTCTAAATCTTGCATAGGATAATTCTTCTCATGGGGCTTCAGTTGCCTTGAAGCATAAGCTACCAACTTTTCTTCTTGCATAAGTACACAACCTAGTCCAATCAAGGATGCGTCACTGTAAATCATAAATTCTTTCCCTAATTTCGGTTGTACTAACACTGGTGCCTCGGTTAACAATGCTTTCAATTTCTCAAAACTCTACTGGCATTTCTCTGTCTATTCGAACTTAACGTCATTTTCCAGCAATCTCGTCATTGGGGTGGCTATCACTAAAAATCCTTTCACAAACCGTCTATAATAGCCAGCTAGACCCAAAAATCTCTTAACTTCAATTACATTCCTCGGTGGTTTCCATTCAACAATAGCAGAAATCTTACTAGGATCAACTCGTATACCATCTCCTAAAACAGTGTGGCCTAAAAATCCAACTTCTTGAAGACAAAACTCACTTTTACTAAACTTGGCATATAACTGTTTATCCCTCAGAGTTTGCAAAATAGTTCTTAAGTGCTCGACATGCTCTGCCTCATTTCTAGAATAAATTAGAATACCATCAATAAACACCACAACAAACTTATCTAAATATGGCCGAAAAATTCTATTCATTAAATCCATAAACACGGCAGGAGCATTCGTTAGTTCAAATGGCATAACAAGAAACACATAGTGACCATACCTTGTTCTAGAGGTAGTCTTGGGCACATCAGACTCTTTCACTTGTAATTGGTAATATCTAGACCTCAAGTCTATCTTACAGAACCACTTTGCTCCCTTTAGCTGATCAAACAAGTCATTAATCCTTGGAAGAGGATACTTATTTTTGATTGTCACCTTATTGAGTTACTGATAGTCAATGCATAATCTCATGGAGCCATCTTTCTTTTTCACAAACAGTACAGGAGCACCCTATGGTGAAAAGCTTGGTCTTGCAAAACCTTTGTCGATCAGCTCTTGCAACTGTGACTTCAATTCTTTCAGTTCAATTGGAGCCATCCTATATGGAGCAATAGAGATGGGTACCATTCCTACCATTAACTCAATACCGAGTTCCACTTTTCTAATTGGAGGCAAACCCGATAATTCCTCCAAAAATACATTCGCAAACTCGCACACAAGTAGTACTGATTCGATTTTCAATTCAGATTCTTTGGTATTCAATACATATGCGAAATAAGCTTCATACCCCTTTCTCAAGTATCTCTGAGCAATTACTGAAGAAATCATCATTGACGACTTATTTGCATCATCTGATTCAACCTTAAGAATTTCATTATTTTCATATTTTAGTTCCATAAATTTCTATCTACAATTCACTATAGCCTCATGTAGTATCAACCAATCCATACCCAGTATGAAATCAAATCCGTCAAACAGCAACAACATCAAGTCGACTGGAAAACAATGATCTTTAACCATCAAAAGACATTTCTTACATACTTTATCAACTATCACATGCTTTCCTAAAGGGTTTGACACCTTAATTACAAATTTTGTAGACTCAACAGGTATATTCATACTAGATCCAATTTCATACGCAAAAACGAATGAGTGGAGCCAAGGTCTATCAAAGCAATAACATTAGTGTCATAGATAGAAAATTTACTAGTGATCATATCAGGAGAAGTTGCATCTTCACGTGCACGTATGGTATAGGCTCTAGCTGGAGCCCTAGCTTCAGACCTCACTATTGTATCTCGCATCACATTCTTACTACCGGACTCATTCCCAGAGTTTCTCGAGGGTCTTCCCCTAGAAGCTGTGCCACTCGGTCTTAGACATTGAATTTTTTCTTTCTCTATCCTCTTGGGACAATATTTAATAAAGTGGTTTAGAGAACCACATTTGAAACAAGATCCTTCACTCACTCTACAGTTTCCAGAATAATGCCTGCCACATTGCAGACATTCAACCTTGGAAGGTTTAGCGTTACCCACGCTTGCCATAGACGTAGCCTGAGATCTGAAACCTAAATTCTGCTTCCTACGATTCTCGTATGAATGTCCAACTGACACATGTGAACGAGAATATATCTCTCTAAATTTCTTAGACTTTACTCATGTACCTCTTCCTTGTATCTCTAGCATTAGACTCGGCTTTCTTCATCTCTTTAACCAAGTCTTCGACTTTACAAGCCCGTTCAACTAGTACCATAAATTCTTTCAACTTCAGAATACCCACTAATGTCTTAATATCCTCATTGAACCCATCTTCAAATCTTCTACACATCATAGCTTAGGAGGGTACACACTCTCGAGAATATTTACTAAGCCTGACGAATTCTCTCTCATATTCACTGTCATACGACCCTGTTTCAATTCCATGAATTATGCTTCTGTTCGATGAATCATTCGCTAATATATTTCTTTAGAAATTCCTCTTGAAAAATACCCAAGTAACCCTCTCTGGCGGTACTACAGATATCAGCGTCTTCCACCAGTGATATGCCGCATCTCTCAATAGGGATATGACACATTTCAAGCACTCTTTGGGTGTACATGAAAATTCTTCAAATACTCGTATCGAGTTCTCTAACCAAAACTTCACTCTTTTGGGGTCATCATTGGCATTTGCCCTAAATTCCTCAGCACCTTGTTTCTAGATTCTATAAACTAATGTTCTAGCAAATCTCATGAAATCCATATGTTGAGGCATCGCAGGTGCGGGTTAAGGGTTTGAGAGAGGTGGAGGAGGTGGGGGAGGTTGAGCATTCGGGTTCATTCGAATGAACTACGTGTACCGTGCATTCATCATGTGGAGAAAGGCCTCTCTGCCTCATTTTCCTCTACTAACAGTTTTGGGCCTATTTTCAAATGGCATTGCTTGTAACGCTCTGAATTTTGGGCCTAGATGAATTGGGCTTTGAGCTTTGGGTTTCATAAAACTTTTAAGTAAGCAAGAAAATGACAAAAGATATGTTGGAGAAGTTGAAGTGTTTAGGTCTATTGGAGAAGTTCTGGGTTCGAGTTTTGTGGCGGAGGACTTTTAATTTAATTATTCAAGGAACCAGGGTTGGGAGTAATTGGGCTTTTAAATAAAAATAGGGGAAAATGGTATAAAAAAGGCCTTGTGGTGAAGTGGCTAAGTGACGCCATTTAAGGTGTAGGGAGGGGCCGTTAGTGGCTAGCAAGGAGATCCATGGTTCGGATCGTAGCTTAGTATTTTTAGGAGTTTAATTTTGGCCTTCTAGAAGGTTGGAAGTGGTGTGAAGATGGACCCCAAAGGGAGTGTTCAGAAGAGAAAATTTAGGAAATAGATTGGGAAGTTATCAGGGAGAAAAAGGAAGAGATAAGAAGGGGGAAGTGATGAAGCTGAATTGGGAATTGAGGGTCAGACAGTTTGGCTAGAGGCTATAAATATGTGCTGAGTTTGAGATCCTAGGCTAATGCCAAATTTTTAATTACTTTCTTTAAGTTCCGATTGGCTTTTCCATATTTGCTAGCTGATTCTTTTGCCATTATTTCTCACCTCAGATCTCTTTTGATTTACCCTTTGGGTTAGCCGATTCCTTCTTCTACCCTTCTTCTCTAATTTGTGCCAAATAAACCTTATTTATCATATTAGTTTGAAAGCTGAAAAACCGAATCTCCCTTGGGCCGATTACTCTTTTGGTGTAAGTACCTTATCTCTTTTTTGGTTAGTATTGTTAATACGAAGTACTTCCCTCCCTCACTCTTTCTAATCAACTTTGGTAAGGAGTTAGTATCGGATCTTGGATCTTAGCTCATTGCCAAATTGCTCCTTAGGTGTTGCGGTATTGGTAAGTATTCCTCTCCCATTGGCTAAAGTGGCCGAATGTTCATAGTTAAGGTAAGGGGACTTGTGTTGGATACGAGTCATCTATTATTCTTGTTTTAATGAGTAAGATTAATGCAGATCTAGGGAGTACGTGATCAAGGAAAGCTATTAAGGATTGGTGTTCAAGGTAAGGTTAAGGTAAAGTTTCGGTTTTTCGGTAGTATATAGATTAAACATACGATTAATGGAAGGGTGATAACTGTAGGTTGGTGACTAATGGAATCGCGGTACACTAGCTTAATCAGGTGTGTACATACACTGCATACACTATGAATCGGTAAAAGCCAAAATGCCGAAATGCCAAAAAGCTGAAATGCCAAAAAGCCAAAAGTTTGGCTACGGTAGTCTTGATGGTGCACCAAAACTCGTAATGGGAGACCAATAGGTTACCTGAGACCCACAGGCGATTCCATGGACTTGGGTTGTGATTTGGCCATACGGGGCAGAATGGGCTATGTAGGCCCGACGGGCTGTTGGGCTCATAATAGGCAAAAACTGAATATTGATGCTATGTGATAGGAATTTGTATGTGAGCATGAATATGAATATGACTGGGCCTAATGGGCCATATAAATTTGATTTGGGCCTAATGGGCTATATACAGGTGATTTGGGCCTAATGGGCCATATGAATATGATTGGGCTTAATGGGCTAGATACAGGTATGTGAATTTGTTTGGGCTTTGTAAGGGGTCTTGGGCCTAGTATATGATAACTACATAAGACTTAATTAATATATTGCGACCGTGGACAAGTCAAAGGGTTAAGGTGTGGCAAAATGCATGTCTAGGATTGGATCTAGGGAGAGCTTGGTACTTAGCTCGCGGGACTTGTTAACGGGTCAAGGTAAGTGAAAACCATAATTAAGGAAAAATTATCGAAATGCCCCTAAGGAAAAAAATGACCAAAATACCCCTAGGTGTTGAATGTAAGTTTTATGGATAAGACATGCATACATATGATGTTCTGCTTAGGTTTCATACGGGGTGGGAACTATGGTATGGAGGAAGTATATGAGGATTGCATGGTTGCTTGACAATCGTGGATCCACCGACAGCTTTTAAAGCGCAATATGTAAATGAAGGTAGTTCTTTAACCGAGCTACCATTGGTGGGTTGGGTGGGTCGATATTTATATCCCCACATGGTGTGATGGGGGACGGAGCTAGTGTGTAGCAGATGAATAATTTGGATGGGATTGCATTGCATGTTTGATGATTTTTTCTTTGAATGCTTGTTTTTCATCGAGGGTTGTACACACTGAGTCTGCGCCTTAGTAGGTATGCAAGAGTAATAGTGGCAACAGACTATGAGCGTTGCGTTAGGTTTGAGGACAGACTAAGAGATAGCCTTAGTGTATTGATAGCTCCACAAAGGGAGCGAGTTTTCTCAGAATTGGTGGAGAAAGAAAAGATAGCAGAGGAGGTAAAGCGCTTTGAGCACCTAAGTCAGGAAAAAGAAAGGGGTAAGAATAAAAGAGAGGCTGAGACTCTTGGTGTTGGAGAGAGGCCTATGGCTAGGGCCAAAGATAACGGGCCAGTTAGATTAGGGCCCCCTGCTGTTAATCCAGGGGTGCCACCTTGTGCTGATTGTGGGGAAGGTCATGTAGGCAAGTGTTGGAAGAGGACGGGAGCCTGTCTAGCTTGTGGATCTATGGAGCATAAGATCATGAATTGCCCTAGAATGCCAGCTTAGGTCCAGTTGCGGGCCGAGGTGATGTACAACCACCGAAGGGTGGTCAACAGCCGCCTAGAGGCTATGGTCAGGCTAGAGGTGGAAACAGTTTAGGCCATGAAGCACCGGGAAAAGGTGCTGGTCATACTGAGGCGAGACAGCTAGCGTTGGTCTATGCAGCATGTTGTCAGAGGATGGAGACGCTTAAGAGGTAGATATTGGTATGTATTTTATCAATAATGAGCTATTTACTTAGTTTGGAATTAGAGTGCACAGCGAGAGCGTGGTGTGGTAGTCTATGCTATGCGGCTGTACTAATAGTTGGGATTTTCGAGGACGAAATTTCTTTTAGGGGGTAGACTTGTAATGCCCCGAATTTTGGGCCTAGATGAATTGGGCTTTGGGTTTCATAAAATTTTTAAGTGAGTAAGAAAATGACAAAAGACATGTTGGCTTTAAGGATTTAAGGAATTTGAAGTGTCTAGGTTTGTTGGAGAAGTTCTGGGTTCGAGTTTTGTGGCCGAGGAATTTTAATTTAATTATTCAAGGAACCAGGGTTGGGAGTAGTTAGGCTTTTAAATAAAAATAGGGGAAAATGGCATAAAAAAGGCCTTGTGGTGAAGTGGCTAAGTGACACCACTTAGGGTGTAGGGAGGTGGCGTTAGTGGCTAGCAAGGAGATCCAAGGTTTGAATCCTAGCTTAGTACTTTTAGGAGTTTAATTTTGGCCTTCTAAAAGGTTGGAAGTGGTGTGAAGATGGACTCCAAGGGGAGTGTTCAGAAGAGAAAATTTAGGAAATAAATTGTGGAGTTATCAAGGAGAAAAACAAGGAGATAAGAAAGGGGAAGTGATGGAGCTAAATTCGAAATTGAGGGTCAGGCAGTTTGGCTAGAGGCTATAAATATGTGTTGAGTTTGGGATCCTAGGCTAATGCCAAATTTTTCATTTCTTTCTTTAAGTGTCGATTGGCTTTTCCATCTTTGCTAGCTAATTCTTTTGCCATCCTTTCTCTCCTCAGATCTCTTTTGATTTACCTTTTGGGTTAGCCGATTCCTTATTCTACCCTTCTTCTATAATTTGTGCCAAATAAACCTTATTCACCATATTAGTTTGAAAGCCGAAAAGCCGAATCTCCCTTGGGCCGATTACTTTTTTGGTGTAAGTACCTTATCTCTTTTTCGGTTAGTATTGTTAATACCGAGTACTTCCCTCCCTCACTCTTTCTAATCAACTCTAGTAGGGAATTAGTATCAGATCTCGAATCTTAGCTCATTGCCGAATTGCTCCTTAGGTGTTGCGGTATTGGTAAGTATTCCTCTTCTATTGGCTAAAGTGGTCGAATGTTCGTAGTTAAGGTAAGGGGACTTGTGTTGGATACGAGTCATCTATTTTTCTAGTTTTAATGAATAAGATTAATGTCGATCTAGGGAGTACGTGATCAAGGAAAGCTATTAAGGATTGGTGTTCAAGGTAAGGTTAATGTGAGGTTTCGGTTTTTGGGTAGTATATGGGTTAAACATACGATTAATGGAAGGGTGATATCACTGTAGGTTGGTGACTAAGGGAATTGCGGTAGACTTGCTTAACCAGGTGTGTACATACACTACACACACTATAAATCGGCAAAAGTCAAAATGCTGAAATGTCGACATACCGAAATGCCGAAATGTCGAAAAGTCAAAAGTTTAGCTATGGTAATCTTTCGAGTGTGCGAACACTCATAAGGGGGAGACCAATAGGTTGCCTGAGACCTACGAGCGATTCCGTGAACTTGGGTTGTGATTTGGCCATACGGGGCAGAATAGGCTAAGTGGGCCCGATGAGCTGTTGGGACCACAATAGGAAAAAACTGAATATTGATGCTATGTGATAGGAATTTGTATGTGGGCATGAATATGAATGTGACTGGGCCTAACAGGCCATATAAATGTGATTTGGGCCTAATGGGCCATATACAGGTGATTTGGGCCTAATTGGCCATATACATATATGTGAATTTGTTTGGGCTTTGTAAGGGGTATTGGGCCTAGTATATGATAACTACATAAGACTTAATTAATATATTATGACCGTGGACAAGTCAAAGGGTTAAGGTGTGGCAACGAGTATATGCATGTCCAGGATTGGATCTAGGGAGAGCTTGGTACTTAAGCGGTCTTAATGACCCACCTCCTCTTCTTTGGAATCCTACCTGGTGCATAGTGTTCGTTCATCTTAGCTCGTGAGACTTGTTAACGGGACAAGGTAAGTGAAAACCATAATTAAGGGAAAATTATCGAAATGCCCCTAAGGGCAAAAATGACCAAAATACCCCTAGGTGTTGAATGTAAGTTTTATGGATGAGACATGCATACATATGATGTTCTGCTTAGGTTGCATATGTAACAGCCCGTTTTTAGGGTTAATTGAAATAGTAGTTTCAGGGCCACCAAATTCGACTAGTAGGTTTGTAAATATTATATTTAATATTTACGAGCTAATTGTGATTTAAAAAAAATATTTTTGATATTGTGATTTTTGTTTTATAAGCGATTTATTAAGTTCAAGTGGTATGACCCTAAGGTCAAGTGGGTTTAGAAAATGAGGTATCAGGACCTTGTTTCTATAAACCGAGTCGTAAATATTTTTATAAATATTTATATAGTGCCAATAAGATGGTATTAAAGTTTCGTTGAAAAATTTTATCTTTCGATAGTTAATTAAGCAAAAAGGACTAAATTGCGTAAAGTGCAAAAGTTCTGTTCTATAAGCTAAAGGTATTAAATAGATATAGAACTTAAAAGTGAAAGTCCTTGTTTGGTAATTATCCCATTAAAGAGATAGTGGGATATGATGGCTTGGCATTTGGTGTAATAAATAAAGTGTATAAAGGTTAATATTGTAAATTGGTTAAAAATAATAATAAAATGAATAAAATAAAAGAATCAAGGTGTCATCTTTTTCATTCTCTTTTTACGAGCCGAATATGAAGCTTGAGAAGCCATGGAAGAAGCTTCCAACTTTCGGCTAATGCATGATCAAGATCGGGTGGAAAATCGAGGAAAATAAGAAAATTACCAAAATACCCCTGAACTTTGGTATCTCTACAATTTATCCAGGTAAGTTCGTATGCAATAAGCATTGTTAAATTTATGTTTCTAATGCTTTGATATCGTATAAATTGTATATACGTGAATATTTTAATGTCTGATGACATATCGACAAAATGTGGCACTTAGTGTGCGGGGCAATCAAATATGGTACTCAGTGTACGAAATATTGAGAATGGCACTTAATGTGCGAGATATTGAGAATGACACTTAGTGTGCAAAATATTGAATGATTAAATAGAGCAAAGTGAACAGGTATACATGTTATATTATATGAATTGTTTATGAGACGACTTTATAATAGTGTTATATCCGGGCTAAGTCCCGAAGGCATTCGTGTTGGTGTTATATCCGGGCTAAGTCCCGAAGGCATTCGTGCTGGTGTTATATCCGGGCTAAGTCTCGAAGGCATTTGTGCTGGTGTTATATCCGGGCTAAGCCCCGAAGGCATTCGTGCTGGTGTTATATCCGGGCTAAAGTCCCGCAGGCTTTGTGCTGGTATTATATCCGGGCTTAAAGTCCCGCATGCTTTGTGGTGGTGATTGGATTTGGGTTTTAAACCTAGCAGACTTAATGCCGATGATTGGAGTAAGATTATGATTTCGAATGTTCGTAGTAAACTACCATTGAATATGTTCAATACATTAAGTTGGTCAGGTATGTGTTATATACTTTTATATGTTAGATTGATCGGAATTGAATCATGAATGAGAAATGAGAAGTATATGTGAAAATCTCATATGTGTATGTGTGTATTCGGTTATGGTGAAAGGTTACATGAGATTGATTTGGTGATATACATGTTAAATAATATGAATGCAAAGAATGTGTAATAAATCTGCTTGGGACAGCAGTAGTAACGTAATTTTGGAAAATCACCATAAATTGTGGGAGTTGAGTTAGAGGCTGAATAAATTATTTCATGAAATCTTAATGAGTCTAGTTTCTTATAAAAGAAACCGTGTAAGCAAAAGAATTGCCAATAATGAGATATTTGAAGTGGCATGGAACAAAGTCAAAATGACTTCGAGGTCCCCTATTCTGTTTTCAGAAAATCATTATAAATGGTACAAAAACTTTTATAAGATAAAATTTATATTCTTTGACTCCTTAATGAGTCTAGTTTCAAATTAAATAAACGATAACATATTTTAAATTCTGTATAATGAGAAATTTGATTCGTAGTGAAGAGTGGTCAGAATAGTCAAATAGTGAAACAGGGGAAAACTTCAAGAAAAATCTGGTATTGATTGGTCAAACCAAAAATTCTAAAAAATTTATGGATAGAATATATATGAGTCTATTTTCAGGAAAAATTAACGGCACTTGATTTGGAGTTTCTTAGCTCCAGTTATAAATAATTTAGTGACTGTTGCTTACGAAGACAGCTTGTAGTGAATTTGTGATTTTGTTGCAAATATGGTTAAAACTTGTTAATGAGATGCTTTTTGAGTTCTTATGATCTTATTTTTTATTTCAATATTTGGTTTTAATTCATTTCAGATTCAAGTGAGGTGAATTTGCTACATATCCATTATGTTCATGGATACTTGGCCAAAATGGAAATTATCTAGGAATGATTTCTTGAAAATTTGAATAATCGATCTATAAGTAAATTAATTGTTTGCATTGCTTAAAACTTACTAAGCATTGAAGCTTACCCCGTGTTCTCTTTTCCATTTCTTATAGGTTATACTTTAGCTCGAGTTGGAAGGGCCGGAGATATCATCACACTATCGAGTCATTATGTGAGTTGAGAAGATTGTATATCATCATGGTTTAAGGCATGTATAGGATAGACTATGGGTAGAATGATATTTCGACTTGTATACATTATAGCCATGCGAAGATGGCTTGCTCATTTTGTTTAGAAAAGCCTTATAATTGAACTAATATGGTGAAATGTTTTAGTTATAACTTGATAGTATTTAAATTGTTATTAGATATTCGGTTATGTTTTGATAGTGAGTCATTTTGGAAATTTATAAGAGCTCCTATGGAAAATCAATGAGACATGTTTACATTGTTGATAATTTATGTCTGGTAAGTATCTTTGACCTTATAGAAGTTTTGTTCAGTCAAGTAATACCTCATAACCTTATTCCGGCGACGGATACGGGTTAGGAGTGTTACAGCATATGGGGTGAGAACTATGGTACGAAGGAAGTATATGAGGATCGCATGGTTGCTTGACAATTGTGGATCCACCGATGGCTTTTAAAGCCCAATATGTAAATGAAGGTAGTTCCGCAACTGGGCTACCATTGGTGTATGGGCTGGGTGGGTCGATATTTATATCCCCACATGGTGTGATGGGGGACGGAGCTGGTGTCTAGCAGACGGATAATTTGGATGGGATTGTATTGCATGTTTGATTATTATTTTTCTTTAAATGCTTGTTTTTCATCGAGGGTTGTACACATTGAGTTTGCGAAAACTCACCCCCTCTTTTATTTTATTTTCAGGTGATGCTCAGTAGAAGGTTCGATGTTTGGAGGGACTCTGGGTGGCCGGCTAGCAAGATAATTCGGACTTGGTTTTTTTTTAAGTATTTAAGAGTTTATTTCTTTATAAGTGTGTTCAGATCAGATTGTAATAAGGTTTTCATTATGTTATTATTACTTGAATTATTATTATTATTTTCATTGTAATTATAAGCAGTGGAACATGGTTTCTTAAACTATAGTATGTCTTTTCTACGTTTCCGCAACTAAATTTCGAAATGACAAGTTTTCATAGGTTTTCAGAAAATCATATGCTTCTAACAAGTGATGTTAAGGAGTTTTTTTTTAAAGTTAATTAAGGTTTCTTTTATTTTAAGAAGGGTTTTCAATGAAAACACGGTTTTCGCTAAAACACTTCAATGTAACACGCCGGATACTGCCATAACATCTAGGCCGGGTTTGGGGTGTTACACCGCTCCTTCCGCTGGAGCAGGTGCGTTACTTTCTACGTCATCCGCCACTGCTTTGTTGGGATCCATTTACTATATGAAAACACATTTTAATATTGTCAGGAGTCGTCACACTATCATTACTTATATATATACATATGGCATGTATAGCTAGACTCAAATACGCTAGGTTAGTTCGAGAATCGACTAAACCATAGCTCTGATACCACTAAATATAACACTCCTTACTCGTACCTGAGGCCGGGACAAGGTATGAGGAATTACTGAACATAAAAAAAGCATCTTCGAAAAATACAAGTCATAAAATTTTACTACAAATTAAAACCAATCAAACAAATTCATATTGTTATTATCATGGACCTACGAGGTCCAAAACATACATTAAAAACAATCCTGAACTAATCTTAGAACTTAAGAGAACTCTAAGAAAATTTCTAATCTTAGAACTTAAGAGAACTCTAAGAAAATTTCTAGGGTTGAGCCTCATATGCCCGTGTGGAGGCAATGCACACGCCCGTGTGCTTTGGGACACGTCCATGTCCCTTACCCGTGAGGGATTTCTAAAAATTATTTTTCATTTAGAACCTATAGGGGCTATCACATGGCTGAGCACACATCCGTGGCCTTGGCTCATGTCCTTCACACGGCCTAGGCACGCCCGTGTTCTCACCTGTGTCTAAAAACTTGGACATTCTGTTTGTGACGTCATCACTCATTTAAGGGCATATGGCTATGGTACACGCACGTGTTCTAGGCCATGTCCTTCACATGGTTGAGACACACGGCCATGTCTCTACTCGTGTATTTATTACCATGCAAACTATCTTAGAAATTTTTAGGTGCAGGGGACACACGACCATTCAACACACCCATGGGGCAGACCGTGTGTCACACACGGTCTAGGCACATGCCTGTGTGTCTACCCATGTGGACCATTTAAAGGCTATATTCCAAGCCAATAGTCATCCACAACCACACATACATTAAACATACTTTATGACATGCAACATGACATATGCAAGCACTCAAATATTTCACTCCATGGCACTCCCACCTCATCATAAAGTTATTCTATTGTATATTCATTTGTTACTTTATTTAGAAGCATTCCACACCAATTCCATGCATTATTAAACCGGTTATCATGATTCCAAATTATGCATTCATAAGTATAGTCATTTTTAGCCATTAGATTATCCCTTATCCTTTAGCACTCAATTCAAACTTTACCATACGTTCATTGATCAACAACATATCACATCATTATCGTGCACTCACCAAACACTAACAAATCCTACCATCACAACACTAACACATGGATGCATCGGTATTTAGATTACAACCCAAATGATCAAATATGAGCCATATCACATGGCCATTACAAAAAGAATCATCATCATCATAGGCCTTCACAGTTTGGCCAAATAGCATGACACATATCACAAAATGACCAAGTTCCTATACATGCCATATTCAAAATAATGATTTCACTATACCCAATAGTCTTTTGATAGTGTGATCGAATACTTCGACAGCTTCCGATCCCTGATCTAGCTCGGCGGAACTACAAAGAATGGAAAAGAGAGGGGAGTAAGCATTAAAGCTTAGTAAGTGCACATACAAATAATATGCAATAGTGGTAAACAATTAACATACAAAAACATGATAACATAGACATAAAGTTTATTCTTCATTCAAACCTCTTTGCTTATTCATCGTTTGCATATACATACTTGCTCCTCTTAAATCTATCTTTATTAAAGCATTACTCATAGGTTTAGCATACATACCTGTACCCATCGTAGAGAATCAATAATCATACCTCTTTCATATGCCCTCCTCGATACATTCATTACACTCATTATATTACCCGTTGAACACTCGGAATACTATTGGATACGCGGAAAACTTGCACATAAGTGCCACATATACAAATGTAGCTGAAGCTGCCACATAACATGTAACACATACATAATGAACTCAGACCTCTCAACGAGCTCAGATGTTACATGAATCGCATCCATCATGAACTCAAACCACTCAACTAGCTCGGATGCTCGCATCCATAATAAACTCAGACCTCTCAACGATCTCGGATGCTACATACCTCACGAACCCAGACCACTCAACGAGTTTGGACTTCTTAGTTCCTAGTGACATGTCACTTATATCCTAAACTATTCCTAAGGTTCAAATGGGGTTTTCCTCAGTTGCATATAGTATCACCATCATACTTGCTCATAACGTCATGGATAACGACCATAATAATATTCATGCTTTCATAACAATCAGTAGCATATAACTCATAATTACAATAAAACATTTATTACATTATATTGAAGCATCAAAACATACTACAATGCCACATTATTTGCATATGTACTTACAACGGTACAAGACGATGATAATCGAGCATAGTCGTCATATACTTTATTCTTACCTCAATCAAGTCTCGATTCACGTTTTTCTTTATCCACAATGCCAAATTTAACTTATTTATTATTCACATTGTTGAAATGGATCCATAAATCATATTTGTGTAAATTTACATTTTGATCCTAAACTTTCACATATTTACGATTTAGCCCCTAGGCTCGTAAAATGAAATGCATGTATTTTCTTGATTACCCAAGCTTGTTTGAACCTTTTCGATGCTCATTTCAGCACATATTTTCTTTTATTTCACATTATTATTACTCACTTATTCACTTTTACAAACAAGTCCTTCATTTAGGTGTTTTCACTAAAAATCACCTAATAAAATATGTTCGTCATGCATCAAACATTCATATTCCTCTATTAATCATCAAAATACAAGTAGGTCATGGTGGGTCAATTTTCATACATGAACCCTAGCTCAAAATATAGCTAGAAATGCGTAGATCATGTTATCGGGACTTCAAAAATACAAAGAACATTAAAAATGGGGCTAGAAAACACATACTATTGAGCTTGGAAATGTTGAACAAAACTCTAGCTATGGTGTTTTGTGATTTTCGGCAGCCAAGGAGGAAGATGGACACATTTTTGGTTTGATTTTCCCTTTTTATTATTGTAATTACCTAATGACAAAAATGCCCTTAGGGTTTCTCTTTCCAATTTTTTTCTATGCCTGTCCATTTTTGTCCAAAATTTTAAAAATTGGTTAAATTTCTAATTAGGACCTTCTAATTCATAATCTAATGCAATTTCATGCTTAAAGCTTCCAGAATGCAAGTTTTGCGCTTTATTCAAATTGGTCACTAAAATGCAATTAGACATTTTATGCATAGAATTTCTTCATGAAACTTTCACACAAGCATGTACTCATAACATAAACCTCATAATAATCATAAAATAATTATTTCTATCTTGAATTTGTGGTCTCGAAACCACTATTTTGAATAGGCCCTAATTCGGGATGTTACACAGTGTGTAACCCAACAGAAATAGACATGCAATACATACAGTAGTCTCACATATAGTCGATAGAGATTTGGACTTAAGCCCTTTTCAAGATACAAGTATCAGAAACAGATATTGTAATAGCCCAAAATTGGGTCTAGTTGGAACAGAGGTTTCGGGACCACAAAATCTGAGATAGAAATAATCATTTTATGATTATTTTGAGGTCTATGATATGATTTCATGATTGTGTGAAAATTTCGTGAAGAAATTCTATGCATAAAGTGCTTAATTCAAAGTTAGGGACTAAATGGAATAAGTTGCAAAACTTACATTCTAGAAGTTTCTAGTATGAAATTGCTTTGAAATATTAATTAGAAGGTCATAAATAGAAATTTTACCAATTTCTAAGTTATGGAAAAAAATTGGACATGGATGGAATTTTTGGAAAGTTTAGTAGTAAGGGCGTTTTGGTCATTTAGGGGTAAAATGAATTAAAATACAAAATTAAAAGCCAATTTTGCTCATCTTCTTCACCATGGACGTGTATACCAAGGGAGACTCCATGGCTAGGGTTTTCAAGCTTCCCAAGCTCAATAGTAAGTGTGACAGCCCAAAATTGACCCTAGTCGGGAAGTGGTTTCGGGACCACTAAACCGAGTCATAAAAATAATTAATCGTCATAATTGATGCTCATTATATGTACATGTGCATGTGTGAAAATTTCGTGTTTGAATTTTGTTAATTGTAAGTGAATTTTATCAAATAGGAGTTATGTGAGAAAATTTTGAAATGTGCTAGGCAAATGCAAAGTGGCCTATTAATGCATATTGTGAAAATGATGGGTTTGCATGTCAATTTACCCAAATTAAGGCATAGTGGCCGGCCATGCTATGAGTGGAAACATGTCACAAACATGTTATGTTAGTGAGGTATGTTAGGAAAAATAAAATAAGGAGTATGGGTAATAAAGAAATGGAAACAAAAAAAAAGTGTGTGGTTGTTTCCCCCCCATTGCCGTGAGTTAAAGAAAAGAAAAGAAAAATTTTGTTTTTCATCTTCTTTTGGCCGAAAATTCTGAGGAAGGAGGAAGGAGTTCTTGCTTCATGTTTGGTTTGGAAGAGGATTAGGAGGAGGTTTGGCCATACTTGTATCTAGATCAAGGTATGTTTGAGGTTGTGCCATGAGATTCATGCATGTTTTTAGTTGCTAGCTTGAGTTCTAATTAGCCCATGGTTCAAATCTTTGCTATGTCATGGGGATGATATTCGGCCTAGGTGGATTTTGTGTTAATGCCATTGCATGCTAAATATGAAGCTTGTTAATGATGCATGTGATGGTGGATTGATGATTCTTGAATCTTCTTTTTAGCATTTTTGAGTGAGCACTATGTGCATTGGTTGCTAGATGGAGAAGAATTGGCTAGCAAGTTGTGTGCTAAGGCCGAATATAATTTTTGTATATTAATGAGTAATGCATGTGTTAAATTGATGGAAAGGGAGAGGATGCTTTACTAGTGTATATATGTGTGTATTAGCCAAGTTTTGAACTTGAAACAAAATGGTGTTTAGTCAATACAAGTAACCATACTTGTAGAATGTATTAAGTGTTGCAATCGGCCCCAACATAGACATGTATGTTCGGCCACATGAATAAGTACATAAGCTATGTGTATGTTCGGCCATAGGTAGCCTATTGATGGCTTTAGCTTGACTTAGAAAATTCGGCTAAGGGGAAATATTAGCTAGTATATTGATTTCGATTCGTGATTTCGTACACATGTGACTCTAATGTCTAATGTATATATGGGCTAAGTACCTTGAGCTTCTCTTTTGATGTTCGAATGAATTGTATTAAATTGCTTGATGTGATTAAAAATGCGTATGACCATTGTGTATTTGAGCTAAAAGGGTGGCCATATGACCTATCAAACTCCTTGTCATATTCTGCCATAAGCTAGCAAAATGAGACTTTAATGAGTTAAATTTGTTTGAATTAGCTCAAGAGCTTAGAGGACCCCAGTTGGATAAGGGAAAGGAAAAAGTGGTCGAGTAGCCATCGGAACTGTTCGACAACATCCGAGATAAGTTCTTGAGTAAAAGAGCTTAAATTATGATTTGAGCCGAAATTGCAAGAATGATAAGTGTCTTGTGTTTGAGTTTTGCTAACGAAAACGAAATACGAATGTGCCATGATTTATTGTTAAATGTGTATGGTTATTTGAATGATGTCCGGGCTAAGTCCCGAAGGCTTTGTGCTAAGTGACCATATCCGGACTAAGATCCGAAGGCATTTGTGCGAGATACTAATTCCGGGCTAAGCCCGAAGGCATTTGTGCGAGTTACTAAATCCGGGTTAAGTCCCGAAGGCATTTGTGCGAGTTACTATAACCGGGCTATGTCCCGAAGGCATTTGAACGAGTAGCTATATCCAGTTAAATTCCGAAGGTACGTGATTTGGGAATGAATGATCTTGCTGTAAAAATTTCAGTTAATACGCTTGAAACATCCCAACATTAAGGTATGTTTCGTATGTGCTTTGAATTAGTGGAGTCTTTGACTAATAAACTGTACTAATTGGCCCAACCAAAAATTCTAGAAAAATATTTGTAGATGGGCATATGAGTCTAGTTTCAGGGAAAATTTACGGAACTGGATTCCGAGTTTCTGAACTCAAGATATGATTTTTAAAGCGACTAGTACGCAGATTGGAAGTGTCTGGGAAATTTTTTTTATAAGTGGTTTAAAGTCTGTTAACACCTCGTGTTTGACTCCGGTGACGGTCTCGGGTTCGGGGTGTTACATTTGATTGGTATCAGAGCTACGGTTTAGTCGATTCTTGGACTACCGTAATGCGTTGGGTCTAGCTATACATGGCATTTTATGTGATTATTTGATAGTGTGGTGATTTCTGACAATTGTAAATGTGTTTATTTATAGTAATGGATCCCGATCCCGACCGAGCGGTAGCTGATGATCTTGAGAGTGTAGCGCCTGCTCCCGCACAAGGGACAGATCCGGCGGACTCTCAACCTAATGCTAGTAACCCGAATGATGAAGCTAGACAAGCTTTCTATAGCGTGATGAATGATTGGTTCAACCAATACATTCGAACTAATACGGCTGTTCCACAACCTCTATTCCCGACTAATACCACCCCAGTTGACAGAATCCGAAAACATGGGGCTACTGAATTTAAAGCTACGGATAGCGACGATGCCGAGCAAGCTGAATTTTGGTTGGACAACACTATCCGGGTACTCGATGAGCTACCTTGTACACCCGATGAATTCCTAAAGTGTACTATCTCCTTGCTACGCGATTCTGCCTACTATTGGTGAAGTACTCTGACTTCTGTTGTGCCCCGAGAGCAAGTAACTTGGGAGTTTTTCCAAACTGAGTTTCGGAAAAAGTATATCAGTCAGATATTTGTTAATCAAAAACAGAAGGAATTTCTTGAGCTTAAGCAAGGTTCTATGTCAGTTACTGATTACGAGCGAAAATTTGTTAGACTTAGTAGGTACGCTTGGGAATGTGTTTCGTCCAAGGCTATCATGTGTAAACGCTTCGAGGATGGGCTGAATGAAGATATAAAAATGTTCGTGGGCATTCTTGAAATACGAGAGTTTGTAGTACTTGTCAAGCGAGCTTGTAAAGCCGAAGAGCTTAGAAAAGAAAAACAAAAAGTTGATGTGGGAACTGGAAAGTTTCGTAAAAGATCCTCGGGAAAGTCTCTTCTACAGGCATCAAAGAAATTTTGAGATGATGTGGGCCGGTCTAGAGGCACTTCGGGCCTTTTTAGACGAGATCATGATCGACCCCCTGTGGGTACACGAGGCACTTCGGTCGCCAGTGTTGGGAATGAACGTCGAGACAGAACAAAATGTTGATATTGCGGTAAATGGCATTCGGGGAGTTGTAGATTCCCTGACCGCTCCTGTTACAAGTGCGGATCAGTTGACCACTTCATTAAAGATTGCCCGAGGTTATCTGAACAGAATGTAAATCAGAGTGGGAAACCGGGTGCTACCACTGCTCGAGGTAGACCATCTGGAAATACGGGCATGCTAGTGGTGGTCAGAGAGGATCTAGAGATGCTATGACCAAATCCGAGGCTCATGCGCCTGCTAGAGCTTATGCTATACGTGCCCGCGAGGATGCTTCTTCGCCTGATGTTATTACCGGTACTTTTACTCTCTTTGATACTAATGTAATTGCTTTGATTGACCCCGGTTCTACTCATTCTTACATATGTGAAACCTTAGCATCCAGTAAGACTTTACCTATTGAGTCTACTGAGTTCGTAATTCGGGTGTCAAATCCCTTGGGTCGTTACGTGCTTGTCGACAAAGTGTGTAAGAAATGTCCCCTAGTAATTCGAGGTTCCTGTTTTCCGGCGGACTTGATGCTTTTGTTGTTTGATGAATTTGATGTTATTCTTGGTTTGGATTGGTTGACCGCGCATGATGCGGTTGTGAATTGCAAAAGCAAGACTATTGATTTGAGGTGCGCAAATAACGAGATGATCCGAGTTGAGTCTACGGACTTAAAGGGGTTGTCAGCTGTAATATCCTCAATGTTGGCCCAGAAATATGTAAGAAAAGGGTGCGAAGCATACCTTGCGTATGTACTTGATGACAAAGAATTAGAAAAGAAACCCGAATCTGTGCCGGTGGTTCGT
This sequence comes from Gossypium hirsutum, assembly GCF_007990345.1. Lineage (NCBI taxonomy): Eukaryota > Viridiplantae > Streptophyta > Magnoliopsida > Malvales > Malvaceae > Gossypium > Gossypium hirsutum. The sequence continues at coordinate 64,570,730 of NC_053433.1, forward strand.
GAATACCCGGATGTTTTTCCTGAAGAATTACCGGGTTTACCACCTGTTCGGGAGATAGAGTTTGGTATTGAGCTTGTACCTGGGACTATGCCGATTTCGATAGCTCCGTATCGTATGGCACCAACCGAGTTAAAAGAGTTGAAAGCTCAGTTGCAAGAATTGACGGATAGAGGTTTTGCTCGACCAAGTTTCTCACCTTGGGGTGCACCAGTATTGTTCGTGAAAAAGAAGGACGGAACCATGAGGTTGTGCATTGACTATCGTCAACTGAATAAAGTGACGATAAAGAATAAATATACGTTACCGCGTATTGATGATTTGTTTGATCAACTAAAAGGAGCCTCAGTGTTCTCAAAAATAGATTTGAGATTGGGCTATTATCAGTTGTGAATTCGAGATTCGGACATACCCAAAACTGCCTTCAGAACGAGATATGGTCACTACGAATTCTTAATGATGCCATTTGGGCTCACTAATGCCCCTGCGGTATTTATGGATTTGATGAATCGGATCTTCAGACCATATTTGGATCAGTTCGTAGTTGTGTTCATTGATGACATCTTGGTCTATTCAAGAGATGAGACCGAACATGCTGAGCACCTGAGACTAGTGTTGCAAATTTTGCGGGATAAGCAGTTATATACTAAGTTCAGTAAGTGTGAGTTCTAGTTAAGAGAGGTTAGCTTCTTGGGTCATGTGGTATCCGCATCGGGTATTCGAGTTGACCCGAACAAAATTTCAGCCATACTTAACTGGAAACCTCCGAGAAATATTACTGAGGTTCAGAGCTTTTTGGGACTCGTCGGTTATTACCGACGATTTGTCAAAGGTTTCTCGATGATAGCCACACCAATGACGAAGCTACTTCAAAAGGATGTTAAGTTCGAATGGACGGAGAGATGTCAGAAAAGTTTCGATCAACTGAAAACTTATTTGACTGAAGCTCCAATTTTAGTGCAACCCGAATCAGGCAAAGAGTTTGTCATTTATAGTGACGCATCCCTACTTGGGTTGGGTTGCGTATTGATGCAAGAAGGTCGAGTGGTGGCCTATGCGTCGAGACAATTAAAGCCACATGAGAAAAATTATCTGACCCATGATCTTGAACTAGCTGCCATCGTATTTGCATTAAAAATATGGCGACATTACTTATTTGGTGAAAAGTGCCATGTATTTTCGGATCACAAAAGTCTCAAATATTTGATGACTCAAAGAGACTTAAATCTGCGACAAAGACGTTGGCTTGAGTTGTTGAAAGATTACGAGCTTGTCATTGATTACCACCTGGGAAAAGCTAATGTGGTTGCGGACGCCTTAAGCCGGAAATCATTGTTTGCTTTACGAGAGATGAATGTGCACTTGTCTGTTCTACTCGACAATGTGTTAGTAGCTGAATTAAAAGCCAAACCATTATTGATTCATCAAATTCGTGAAACCCAGAAAGTTGATGATGAATTGGTTGCAAAACGGGCTGAGTGTGTTCTGAACAAGGAATCAGAGTTTCAAATTGATGATGATGATTGTTTGAGGTTCAGAAGTCGTTTGTGTGTTCCAAGGAATTCGGAACTCATTTCGATGATTCTGAACGAAGCCCATTGTAGCCGAATGTCAATTCACCCGGGGAGTACGAAAATGTACAACGATTTGAAACGTCGGTTTGGTGGCATGGTATGAAACGAGACATCTCCGACTTTGTTTCGAGATGTTTAATATGTCAACAAGTGAAAGCAGAACATCAAGTGCCTTCAGGATTACTTCAGCCGATCATGATACCCGAGTGGAAATGGGATCGAGTCACAATGGACTTTGTGTCCGGACTGCCATTGTCAGCAAGTAAGAAAGATGCGATTTGGGTTGTTGTCGATAGACTGACTAAGTCGGCTCACTTTATCCCTGTGCGTACGGATTTTTCATTGGATAAACTAGCTGAATTGTACGTTTCTCAGATTGTGAGATTACACGGGGTACCTATTTCTATCGTGTCGGATAGAGATCTGAGATTCACCTCACTATTTTGGAGGAAATTGCAAGAAGCTTTGGGTACCAAGCTGCATTTTAGCACTGCTTTTCACCCCCAAACCGATGGTCAATCTGAGCGGATAATTCAGATACTTGAGGATATGTTGAGATGTTGCATCCTCGAGTTCAGTAGTTCATGGAACGGTATTTACCTTTGATTGAATTCGCTTACAACAATAGTTTTCAATCAAGTATTAAGATGGCACCTTACGAGGCTTTGTACGGTCGTAAATGCCGTACACCATTGTTTTGGACCGAGCTCGGTGAAAGTAAAATTTTCGGAGTTGATTTGATTAAAGATGCCGAACAGAAAGTAAAGGTAATCCGTGAAAGTCTGAAGGCAGCCACAGATCGTCAAAAATCGTATGCGGATTTGAAACGAAAAGACATTGAATATCAGGTGGGAGATAAAGTGTTTCTTAAAGTTTCGCCTTGGAAAAAGGTACTCAGATTTGGCCGTAAGGGCAAGTTGAGCCCGAGATTCATTGGGCCGTACGAAATCTCCGAACGAGTTGGTCCGGTTGCGTATAGATTGATTTTGCCCCCTGAACTTGAAAAGATTCACGATGTCTTTCATGTTTCGATGCTTCGACATTATAGATCCGATCCGTCACATGTGATTAATCCCTCAGAAGTTGAAATTCAATCTGACTTGAGTTATGAAGAAGAACCGATTCGTATCCTAGCTCGTGAAGTGAAAGAGTTGCGAAACAAAAGGGTTCCGTTAGTTAAGGTGTTATGGCTCAAACACGGCATCGAGGAATCTACTTGGGAAACCGAGAGCTCGATGAAAGAACGATACCCAAACCTATTTACCGGTAAGATTTTCGGGGACGAAAATTTCTTAAGTGGGGGAGAGTTGTGACAGCGCAAAATTGACCCTAGTCGGGAAGTGGTTTCGGGACCATTAAACCGAGTCATAAAAATAATTAACCGTCATAATTGATGCTCATTATATGTACATGTGCATGTGTGAAAATTTCGTGTTTGAATTTTGTTAATTGTAAGTGATTTTATCAAATAAGACTTATGTAAGAAAATTTTGAAATGTGCTAGGCAAATGCAAAGTGGCCTATTAATGCATATTGTGAAAATGATGGGTTTGCATGTCAATTTACCCAAATTAAGGCATAGTGGCCGGCCATGCTATGAGTGGAAACATGTCACAAACATGTTATGTTAGTGAGGTATGTTAGGAAAAATAAAATAAGGAGTATGGGTAATAAAGAAATGGAAACAAAAAAAAAGTGTGTGGTTGTGTCCCCCCCCATTGCCGTGAGTTAAAGAAAAGAAAAGAAAAATTTTGTTCATCCTTTTTCATCTTCTTTTGGCCAAAAATTCTAAGGAAGTAGGAAGGAGTTCTTGCTTCATGTTTGGTTTGGAAGAGGATTAGGAGGAGGTTTGGCCATACTTGTATCTAGATCAAGGTATGTTTGAGGTTGTGCCATGAGATTCATGCATGTTTTTAGTTGCTAGCTTGAGTTCTAATTAGCCCATGGTTCAAATCTTTGCTATGTCATGGGGATGATATTCGGCCTAGGTGGATTTTGTGTTAATGCCATTGCATGCTAAATATGAAGCTTGTTAATGATGCATGTGATGGGGA